>NC_134828.1:28957370-29010206 GCF_004210375.1 Tachypleus tridentatus | reverse complement strand
GAGTAACTGACCTCAGACACAGCGACACTAATGTTGTTTATCTATATAAAGTTACAGATGTTTTCGTTCTCAATCTTTAGAACACTTAAATATTATGATAGATTTTATGTTAAGCTACAATATAAAATATTTCCTGATGAGCAGAATAAGAACAACATTGTTACTGAATATTACATTATATTCAATATGTTATTAAATATTTTTGAGTTTTTACTATTATCAAAATATAAATTCAAAAGCAATTCTATAAGATTAAAATAGAAACAATTTTTTATTGTATCACCATCCTAACAGACTGATTTACAATAAAATCAATAGTTTTGTTTACTTGGCTTTTATAATATATATATATAATTTTCTTTTTACTTCTAGATTAAAAAGTGCGCGATGGGCAAGATGGGAAGTAACTGACGGATTTGTAGAAAACCTACATTTATCTAGTAAGTGTTAGACATGTCTTGGAAGATAATATGACATGTTTGATTTAATATCAGTTTATAATGTAAAGTCTATTCACTTTAATCTATTGGAGCAACTTTCTTTTGTTTTCTTAATATTGTATTTAACCAATGTTTGAATAACTCAAATTCAAATTATATTTTCTAAGAAATATGATCTAGAAGTTTCTCTACTTTTACCAACGTCTAATAGAATTGTTTTGTAGCTCTAATTGTAAATTTGGTTGTAATAATTCCATAGATTTTCCAAACTTCTTACAATATATTACAGTAACTCAAGAACTGGTTACTCCGACAACAAGTAGGAGATGAATTCGTTTAATTAAAGTATGAATCTCCAAATGTTAGAAGATTTTAATATTCATACCATTAATACTGAATTATTTACAGAATGTTTATGTAACACTATTAATGCTGCAGTAGATTTAAAAACAAACTTTTTTATTTCAGAAATGACTTAACATCCAATGAGGAAGTCTTCACTTGATTTACAAAAATCTGACTATACAGTTGTTCTGTCTTTATTCTTCTGCATGTTATTATAAATAGTTTAATTGTTTCTAGTGTGCTGGTCTTCATTCAATTTGTTTTTATCTTTCAGTGAAATAAATTCATGGATAAAAATGATTGTTATAAATTGTGTTTAATAAACATTTTGTTTGAAATGACGAATGAAGAGAAAAATTAAAACCAGGAAAAACTAATACAAATAAATTTCGATTAATTAATCCATAAATCATACAATAAAATTAATATTTATTAATCTAATTGTGGCGAAGAACGTCTTTGCTGTAACTTAGAACTTTAGCGTCACTCAGTTTGTAATAAAACAATTAAAATTAATCTATATCGTTTCAAAACAAGTTAAAATTATAACTGCAGTAAAACGTTCAAGTAAAGTATTAAATAAAACCAAAAGAATGAATTTTCTAAAACCAGTTAAAATTTTCACTTATTATTGAAAAAGCAAAGAAATGAAATGTTTTATTTCTCATATTTTCTCTTTCTCTAAGTTTTTGAGGATATGTGGATGGCACAGAAAATACACAAAAAGAGTTTGGTAAATTTTTCCCTAATTATTAAAGATAGAAAGAAAAGAAATGTCTTATTTCATGTATTTTTCATTTTCTATCTTTTGAGAATATGCTGTTAGGCACTGTCTCTCTGTTTAATATTTTTAATGTTAGATTAGTCCACACTACAGACTTTAACATATATATATAAGCCCACCACAATAATCTGTGTCTGACCGTTTTTCTATTGCATAAGTACTTCCAGATCTCTGAGACAATTTCAAACAAACCAATATTTTGGCATTTTCATTGGGGATTCACAACCCTATCCATTTGTTTATTACTATTATTGAATAATTATTATTTTAAACGTCAACTACTTTCGGATATAGCGCTACCTTCTTACAAAAAACTTAAAAACATCTATTAAATTTTCTATAACACAACATACATTCTGTGCAACACAAACAGTGTGCCACCATTCTCCAGGAGGATTACAATGACAATACAATGGCCGCCACTTTTGTAATAATGCACAGATGCACATGAAGTTCTACTACAACAGCCATCATGACACTGACATGACTGACACTTCCAACTTTACCTTGCAGCGTCATCACATGATTATTAACTTACTGATTAACTAGTACAAGGTGGAAGGACATCAAAAGGTCGGTGTTAAAAGTGGGTAACAGAAAGCACCACTACCACCAGTAGTTTTGTCTCTGTCTCTTAGTAGAAAATCGTCCTAACTTTCACACATTGTGTGGCATGTTTTAAATTTATACAAATTGACTGATTATAGGTCAAACAAACTTTTCGATGAGGTAATAAAGGATACTATAATAATTCTTTATAAACAAGTTCCAGGAAACATAGGCTTTTCACTGTAAACTCCACATTGAAAAAGGCTTCTGTAAACATCTCGGACAGTGAGATAAGTATTACAAGAGCATACAATGTCTCTCACACATTGGGCATCGTTCAACCAATTTATCACTAGAAAATTATTGCGCTATTTTGACATTAGTGCAAAGATAAAGCTATAGTTCTTATCCCTTTTAGCCTTGGAAAATACGGATTTTTAACCTTCAGAACGCTGTCCCAGTTGTGATGAATGATAGCCATTCTCTGAAATTTTTATGTACATCGCAATGAATACTAACAAAATTATTCAACGTATCGTTCAGATGATGTTTATGTTAAAACTGTTTCGAAAAGTCAGTACCGAAGATCGTTAAATCCCATGCAAGTCTTCTTGTGGTTTGATGAAATTATGTTCCTGGCAGCATACTCTCAATTGTTTCAGGAACACCCAAACAGATTGGTATCTCGATACCTAACAACTTCAATGAACAACGTAGAAGGTATTAATATGCAAGAATAGTTGATTTCTGAAGATCTTGACATATAAAAAGCCGAAACTTCATCAAAAGAGAAGAGAATATCTGATACACTTGAGGCTCTAATTGAGTATGTTGACAATTTTACTTTGTAAAATACCTTTCTTTAACGTTGTTCTGTTACGTACGAGTAGTTTCAGAAAGAGTGCAGCACTATACACTTAATCAAATATTTCCCGTTCTGGTCACTTCAATGTCAACATGGCTTCATGGAATGCCTTGACAATCACCACATTCCCTCCTAAAATAGAGACATTAACATTTATTTTGTGTGCTGTGTATATCACACTGAAATCATGTAAATATTTACATTAGAAATGTGCTCTCGACTGCCAGGTTTATATATTTAACCAATAATTATATGCAGTAACTCACTTGGTAAAATGCAGAAGTTTAGAAAATTTTCCTTCTCTTGTGACACACTTTGGTGAATTTCATACCCAGTCACCTTACACTGGAAGCATTGAAGACATCTGAAGTGACGCCATATTGAAAGGTTTCTAAACCTGATAGCATATCTATCAGGCTGTATCACTTTCTAATATCTCTTGTTCACCTATAATCAGGGTTTGCTGAATCAAAGGATCCTTTGTCACAAAGCCTTTCAAAACTATTTGAATTAAGTATGATACAATATTAGTTGATACATTGACATAACTTAATCATTTGAGTACTTAGTTGTTACTTTTATGTATGAATGTGTGGTATTTATTTATGTTTAATACATTCTTAACATACAACAGTTGCTGTCGTCCTAAAGTGTATTCACATGAAAATTCGATTTGAGACTTTTAAATATAATAAATTAATTCTCTTTTAATACATTAAGCTATTAACAAGGAGGCATTCCAGGTTTGTAATAATACTATTTCAACCACACTATGTTCGTCACATTCATTGCTCAGGACGCGATTGTCTGAAACCATGGATTTTTAGGCTGGGTTACAATAATCTTCATAGCAGTCGAAACACTATTTATGTAACCCATTTGTTACCGCGAAGCAGGTCAAGCATGATCATAATTATACTTGTTACAATGAATTACGTTAGAGCTATTGTATAAGCGAGCAGATTAGGCCTGCTCTTTAGGTTTAGTTCTTAGGTCAAGTACGACAATATAATTTTGCGGTCTGAAAAATTACAAACTAAAATTGTCTGAAATTCCTTTGATGTATCATGTTCAAATGACGTCATAAAACGGCCGACATTGCCTGTTTGTTTGTTTTTGTATTTAGTTTTGATGGTAAGTGTTTATAAAATCATATCTAAATTTACTCCCCAAAAACTAAACACACTATGGTAGTATGATAGAGGTACCATTGAACACTTAGAATTATGTGTTCGGCCTAATTCGTATATAATCTTATGACTATCGTGAAATCATAAACTCTGTGAACTATAAAGAAAGTCTGTTAAAGTTAGGTTTCAGCAATTAACAGATGCTGATTTGGAAATAGATTAACCTCATTCTTTATTTAAAAATACGATTGCTTGATAGAGGACACTTTTCAAAATTGCAATTATAATAGCTTAAAATAACCAATTTTTTAAGTGTATAGCTGAATTAAATTTTCTTTTTTCATCTAGTGTGTATATATATTGTCCAAAAACTCCATTTCAATACATTTGTTAAACTATATTGTATTTGTATTCGCAAAATTACGCAAATATACACACTTTAATTATCTTACTGCTGTTAAGACCACCAGAAGCATTTTGTGCAATTTCTTCATAGTTTTTTGAATATCCACATTGTTCATCACCTTCCCAGCAGCACTCCTTCAAACAGGAGGGTCCATATTGATAGCAAAGGCAATTCTCTTTGATCGAGCATTTAGTGATACAAATGTAACCACAGTAGAAGTTCAGCATCTTGTTTAAAGCTTTTTGGTTCATCAAAAGAGACAGGAACCGTGATGTTAATCCTTAATGTCGAACTGGTCTGGAAACTTGTGATTTCTCGAGATCAACTAATGTCAACGTCTTTGCTTCCATGATCTATGTTTAACGTGCTGTACAAATGAGGCTGTACAACTTTATTATAGGTACAGTCTGCGTTGCAGGCGAACATGGAGCTCGTTGAGAGATGATTTTTTTTTCCTCTAAATGTGAGTGCTTGAAGACAAAGTTTGTGCCAGGTATTGTCTGTATCAGCTGCAGCACTGTCTCCTTGCCAATATTGGATGAAATCTTAACCAATGAGAGAATGAACTACTGGCAATACAATATATACTTTTGTTGGTCTGATAGTCTGTGCAATGTCACAATGTGATGAAAACGATTCATTCGACGCATATCAAGGGTCTATTAATCCTACCACATGTGGAATACAGTGTGCTAACAGAACCACAATCTATGTGTCTGATGACTTTACAGTTAGCTGAAGAGTTGCATTCTTGGTTAGGTTTAATGGATTTAATATTTGTAAGATTAATTTTAGTCATACTTCAAACTTGTATATATATTATATATAAACCATCTGGATATTTAAAATTTTCACTCCCAGAAACCTACACACTACCGTTGCTTGACATCTCAGATATATTGGTATGTTTGAAAATGCTCAGAAAATTTCTATAAAGCAATTCAAGGTTTGGAAATTCAATCAATTTCTGAACAGTGGCACAAAGACTATATAACAAAAATACCTTAACAAGAGAGAAATTTAAGTTATTGAAGACTGTACAAAAGTGAGAAAAACTTGAAATAATTATTATCAGAACTTTAGGTTTATTAAAACTGGAGCCTTTAAGAATGTTCACACTGTACAGCCAAACGGAGCACTACATGTTAACATTCTCTAATTCCAGTTACTAGTAAACAATATTCATCACAAACTCTTGACTGATGGAACAATGAGACTTCACCATTCTTGGAAAGAGCTACAAACAATGAATGTTTCGATTACTACTAACCCACGTTCCGGTCCTGAACAAAATAGAAGAATAAAAAATTAACATTTTCTTAACGAATAGTTCTTTACAGCTATTCAGTTAACCGTGTGTATTCGTCTTATTGTGACTTTGTGTGACTAACCGAGTATGTAACAACAACACACCGAATTCCAGAAGCTTAGGGTGCATGCGTTAAAAATCACGTGACAGTTTTTTGTGAGTATAAACACAAAACAAACAAATATTCTTCTGTAAACATCAGTTTGGTATAAAAAAATGATCTTGCAGCTTAACATAGTTTGGTTTGTTCAAACACGCAATGTTTTACTTCATAATTTTAAAAAACAGCGTTTCTTAACAGTGAGTAGCATATGAGTGATTTTGTGCATAAACCTGAACAAACAAAGAAGCGATAACACAAAAGGCAAGAATGATTCGACAAATATATTGTTTAAAGGCAATGTTTCATCAGAGATACTAGAATAAATAGTTTTCTAACAATAGATCAACATGGACATTTCTTACTGTAATGTACGAGTTAAAACCTTTTTTTTTCCCTCTATTGTTAAGATTTGTATAAAAACGCAAAAATTTCACCAAAATATTATGATCCGTCGGACTCAGAACATCAGCTGACAGTTTGTACACTGTAGACTTGTTCTTCTAAAACCATCAGAAATGAAGAGTCTAGCGGTATTTCTTCTGGTCACTATTTTCGTTGCGGTTGCTTTGGGCAAAGGAAAAGGACATGGAAAATTACACAAGTTAATGTGCAGTAAGTGACTTTTATGAAATAGTTCGTGTAGTAGATTATTCTATAATATCATTGAAACCGGTTCTGGCTAGTTTCACGTGCTTCAATGAGATGACGTAATAATAACTAAAGATGAAAGGTCAGTGTAAATGTTTGTATATTCACAAATTTATATTTACAATAAGTAAAATGTTATTTGTGTGTAGTTGAGAGTAAAGCCAACACAATGGGTCATTACTTCAGTGTTTTCAGTGTTGAGCTAGAATATGTTACAAACTTACAGCTAAGATAGTGGAGAACGTGAATTGTTTATGTTTCTCTTGTTAAAAACTGTTGTTAGGGTATTTAAAGGTTTTACTCTCTTCTTTTTTTATAACCTATAATATTATATATTAACAAAGATAAACAAATAATATCAGAGCTTTAGAACGTTTCTTCATTCATAAACCTTTCATTGTTACAGGCGATAATGAAGAAGACGTAAAAAAAGCAATGGCTATTGTTGAAAGTTTCCCACAGGAGGTAAGTACTGTTGATAATAGTTCTTTAAATGTGAACTACTGAAAAACATTAAATAACAATAGTTTATTATTTGTGTTCACGATTATTATTATTATTATAAAAATTATTTATATGGTTGTTTTTATTTGAATATTTCATGGCATGTTCTGAACAACTCGGTCTAGGAAGTTGTATATCTCAGAGTTCGTTTGTTCACTCATACAAATGACATGTTCTGCATAGAATTACCTGAGTAGACAAGTAAGAAACTTATTATAGACAGGCATAGCTGTTTCTATCTTTAAACTGGGATCAGTAGATAATTAACCAGTCACTAAAATCCTGTTAGTTGGTTAATTTTAAATGAATAACAGGATTTATAAATTACTCACATCTGGAGATAAGAAGATTGTTTAGTGGTATCATATCAAGAACTCCAAATCCTTGGGTTCCAGCTTCGATGCACTAACCATTAGGTCACAATCTAATACTAATACACATCCATATGAAGAGTATGTTTCAGGAAATTTGTTGCTAAACATAAAATTACACAATGAGCTAACTGTGCTGTGCTTGCCACGAGTATCGAAACCCAATTTTTGGCGTTATAGACAATAGTACTTACTGTTGAATTACTGGAAGGTTATGTATATTTTTTGCTATGTAACTGGATATATTTACTCTGCTCATTACAGGTATTCAAACCTAGTTTGGATATAAACCTTCAACCTTATCGCTTAGCGTCTATGGGACTTGATATTATTAGATTATGTTAACGTTTCACCACATAGAAGAAGAGATCTCTCTAATCAATTCATACGTTTATACCAAAATAATTTAAAAACTGAGTTCTATTGCACTAACCGTTCTCTGATTAGTGGTGATAAGTTACATGAAAGGCAGCTAGTAAACATCAAACACCATCAACACTTGACCTCCTCTTTTACCAACTACATTATTATGACCAACATTTGAAAGTGCAAGAGTGTCCAATTCAGGGATTACAGGATTCAAACTCGCACCCAGCCAGATGGCCAGTCAAGTACCCTAACCATCATGCTATGCCAGACCATTATTTTCACTAAATAATATATTGATATAAATAAATTGCATAAACATTTTTGCTATGTCTTTCAGAAAAAAGATGCATTTGAACAGTGCAAAAACGAAAACAATCCAGACTCTCTGAGTGACGATGCATTCAGGCAGAAGATGTGTGACGACAAAGAATTTGCAAAAACAGTAAGTTACTATTAACCAGTTATTAGAATTCTGTTTTTAAGCCTTTAGTAACGTCTGCTTAAATTGACTAAATGGTTATGTTCACAGTAAAGTATTTACAACATCTATTCATTATTCAGATCATTGTTATCGAATATAGTTCTATATAAATTGTTTTATTTTATTTTACTATCATATTAATATATAATCCTTCCGTTGTTCCTTCAAAGACACTCATGTTTTACTTTATAATTAATTACATGCCACTTTTAATATCAACCTGAAGTGGTTTTAGACAATAGTATATAATTTAAATTGTAAGAAGTTTTAAGTTAACTAAAATTCCGTTCAAATATTTTCAGATTAATACTGAAAATTTAAGATGTTTTATATTAATAATAAACATATTGATTTTATTACATACCTATATCTCAAATAAATTACTTAATATAACACTTTTTAAGACTGAAACAGGTTATACACTGTGTCCTACATATGCGTCAATAGCAATGAAAGAGTTAATGTGGATGGTTAATTTGAACTCCAACATGGTTGTGGGATTGGGATGGATTTGGTTTTATATTCTAACTTCTCTATATTTATGTCTTCATTAATTCTATAAAGCTTCTCTGATGACAACAGTAAAAATGTAATTATTTTTACCTAAAATAAAAAAGTTAAATGCGTTGTTACATAATTTCGTTTCTTTTAATAAAAAATTCCTATAAGTAAAATATTATTTTATTTATTTCTTCCTTTCTCGTCATATGTTTTTCTATATAAAAACTGTATGTATGTAATTAATTATAGTCTAACTATTACATCACATCAATATGTTAGTTCCTGTTCACAAACTTTACTTTAAATGCTCATTTCATATGCACGATCCTTGGAACAGATTTTTACGGTCTGCACTTTATCCATGTAAATTATAAACATAATTCTGATATTCCATAAACCTTTTATCAGTAAAAGTAAAATAAAGGAGCAGACTAGTTAAATTCATTGTGTTTATATATTTTACCGTGGTGGTAACATATTTATTGGAACATATTCATACTTTGTGAATGTCATAAACATTGTTATAACTTTCCTAACTTTTGAAGTCTGTATTATTAATTATTATATTTTCACACTGAGTTTCTTCGAGTTTAAGATCAAAGCTACGTGATGAACTGTCTTCGCTATGCAAATTACGGGTATCGTACCCTAATTTGTAACGATGTAAGTATATAAGGTCATCTTTCAGTCATAGCGGGAGTAACTGAACTCAGACACAGCGACACTAATGTTGTTTATCTATATAAAGTTACAGATGTTTTCGTTCTCAATCTTTAGAACACTTAAATATTATGATAGATTTTATGTTAAGCTACAATATAAAATATTTCCTGATGAGCAGACTAAGAACAACATTGTTACTGAATATTACATTATATACAATATGTTATTAACTATCTCTGAATTTTACTATTGTCAAAATATAAATTCCAAAGTAATTCTATAAGATTAAAATAGAAACAATTTTTTATTGTAACACCTTCCTAATAGACTGATTTACGATAAAATCAATAGTTTTGTTTACTTGGCTTTCATAATATATATATATAATTTTCTTTTTACTTGTAGATTAAAAAAGTGCGCGATGGGCAAGATGGGAAGTAACTGACGGATTTGTAGAAAACCTACATTTATCTAGTAAGTGTTAGACATATCTTGGAAGATAATATGACATGTTTTATTTATTATAAGTTTATAATGTAAAGTCTATTCACTTTAATCTATTGGAGCAACTTTCTTTTGTTTTCTTAATATTGTATTTAACCAATGTTTGAATAACTCAAATTCAAATTATATTTTCTAAGAAATATGATCTAGAAGTTTCTCTACTTTTACCAACGTCTAATAGAATTGTTTTGTAGCTCTAATTGTAAATTTGGTTGTAATAATTCCATAGATTTTCCAAACTTCTTACAATATATTATAGTAACTCAAGAACTGGTTACTCCGACGACAAGTAGGAGTTGAATTCGTTTAATTAAAGTATGAATCTCCAAATGTTAGAAGTTTTTAACATTCATACCATTAATACTGAATTATTTATGGAATGTTTATGTAACACTATTAATGCTGCAGTAGATTTAAAAACAAACTTTTTTATTTCAGAAATGACTTAACATCCAATGAGGAAGTCTTCACTTGATTTACGAAAATCTGACTATACAGTTGTTCTGTCTTTATTCTTCTGCGTGTTATTATAAATAGTTTAATTGTTTCTAGTGTACTGGTCTTCATTCAATTTGTTTTTATCTTTCAGTGAAATAAATTCATGGATAAAATGATTGTTATAAATTGTGTTTAATAAACATTTTGTTTGAAATGACGAATGAAGAGAAAAATTAAAACCAGGAAAAACTAATACAAATAAATTTCGATTAATTAATCCATAAATCATACAATAAAATTAATATTTATTAATCTAATTGTGGCCAAGAACGTCTTTGCTGTAACTTAGAACTTTAGCGTCACTCAGTTTGTAATAAAACAGTTAAAATTAATCTATATCGTTTCAAAACAAGTTAAAATTATAACTGCAGTAAAACGTTCAAGTAAACTATTAAATAAAACTAAAAGAATGAATTTTCTAAAACCAGTTAAAATTTTCACTTATTATTGAAGAAGCAAAGAAATGAAATGTTTTATTTCTCATATTTTCTCTTTCTCTAAGTTTTTGAAGATATGTGGATGGCACAGAAAATACACAAAAAAAAGTTTGGTAAAATTTTCCTAATTATTAAAGATGGATTAATTATTAATTATTATTTCATGTATTTTTCATTTTCTAGCTTTTGAGAATATGCTGTTAGGCACTGTCTCTCTCTTTAATATTTTTAATGTTAGATTAGACCACACTACAGACTTGAACCTATATATATAAGCACACCACAATAATCTGTGTGTCCGTTTTTCTATTGCATAAGTACTTCCAGATCTCTGAGACAATCTCAAACAAACCAATATTTTGGCATTTTCATTGGGGTTCACAACCCTATCCATTTGTTTATTACTATTATTGAATAATTATTATCTTAAACGTCAAATACTTTCGGATATAGCGCCACCTTCTTACAAAAAAGTTAAAAACATCCAACACAGGCTTTTTACTGTAAACTCCACATTGTAAAAGGCTTCTGTAAACATCTCGGACAGTGAGATAAGTATTACAAGAGCATACAATGTCTCTCACACATTGGGCATCGTTCAACCAATTTATCACGAGAAAATTATTGCACTATTTTGACATTAGTGCATAGATAAAGCTGCAGTTCTTATCCCTTTTAGCCTTGGAAAATACGGATTTTTTTGCCTTCAGAACGCTGTCCCAGATGTGATGAATGATAGCCATTCTCTGAAATTTTTTATGTACATAGCAATAAATACTAACAAAATCATTCAACGTATCGTTCAGATGATGTTTATGTTACAACTGTTTCGAAAAGTCAGTACCGAAGATCGTTAAATACCATGCAAGTCTTCTTGTGGTTTGATGAAATTATGTTCCTGGCAGCATACTCTCAATTGTTTCAGGAACACCCAAACAGATTGGTATCTCGATACCTAACAACTTCAATGAACAACGTAGAAGGTCTTCATATGCAAGAATAGTTGATTTCTGAAGACCTTACCATATAAAAGCCGAAACTTCATCAAAAGAGAAGAGAATATCTGATACACTTGAGGCTCTAATCGAGTATGTTGACAAATTTCACATTGTAAAATACCTTTCTTTAGCGTTGTTCTGTTACGTACGAGTAGTTTCAGAAAGAGTGCAGCACTATACACTTAATCAAATAGTTCCCCTCTTGGTCACTTCAATGTCAACATGGCTTCATGGAATGCCGTGACAATCACCACATTCCCTCCTAAGATAGAGACATTAACATTTATTTTGTGTGCTGTGTATATCACACTGAAATCATGTAAATATTTACATTAGAAATGTGCTCTCGACTGCCATGTTTATATATTTAACCAATAATTATATGCAGTAACTCACTTGATAAAATGGAGAAGTTTAGAAAACTTTCCTCCTCTTGTGATAAACTTTGGTGAATTTCATACCCAGTCACCTTTCACTGGAAGCATTGAAGACATCTGAGGTGACGCCATATTGAAAAGAGTCTGAACCTACTAGCATATCTATCAGGCTGGTATCACTTTCTAATATCCCTTGTTGACCTAGAATTACGGTTTGCTGAATCAATGGTTTCTTTGTCAAAAAGCCTTTCAAGGGCTATTTGAAATGAGTCTGAGACAATGTTAGTTGATACATTGACATAACTTACTTAATCATTTGGGTACTCAGTTGTTACTTTTATGTGTTCTACATTTCTCTTCAATATGTTGAAAACTTTATAAAGTAATTGTTTCTCATTCTGAAATATATGTGGGTCAATATCGGATACTAATAATTCCCTATTTTTTTAGCAAATGCCTCGCTGAAATTGTGTTTCAATAGACTATATCTGCCATTTCTTCCTGAACGTAAAACGATAACCCTGTCAAATGAACAAGTTCTAAGTAATCTATCATTGAACATGATACTGGAGGTGCTTGAGAAAGTATGATGTAGTATGATATCAACGGTGCGATACAAGAAAGTCAGTAGTTACTGCTTTTAGATTTTTTTCTGATTGAATTAAATCAATGTCATGTATTATTCTAATACTGGGTAATCACTGAAATAATTCCTCAAGCATATAACTATACACCAAAATGTTTGGGTAAAAATTCATCACAACCAGAAACAGTGCAACGTAATTTGTTTACACCTACAACTATAATTCACGTTGTCGATTCCGAAATGTATGAATGTGTGGTATTTATTTATGTTTAATACATTCTTAACATACAACAGTTGCTGTCGTCTTAAAGTGTATTCACATGAAAATTCGATTTGAGACTTTTAAATATAATAAATTAATTCTCTTTTTAATACATTAAGCTATTAACAAAGGTTTGAAACACACAAGTATGACTGTTTTAAACTAATTATTCATTTATAATCTCATAATGCCCTGAAAATAGGGATTTAAACAAGATTATCCAGACTAGTACAGATGGTTACGGTACTCAAGTCGTTATCTGCGAGTCTCTGGTTTGAATCTCCCTCCTACCAAACACGCTCAATAATTCAGCTATGGTGTATTATAATATGACGATTAATCCCATATTCGTTGATTGAAGATAGATTGATCGATTGAGGATTGAAGATTCTACAAATTTAGGAAAGAACACAAAATAATTATAAATTTAAAAACATGTCATAATTAAATTTATTATTTTATTTCTATTGGTTTACTTTCAAGACTTTAGAACTATTAAAATTAAAACCTATGACATTGTTTATACTGAGTACAACCACGAATTTGATAATTTGCCTTTTAGGGTTTGGACTTCATTCACAAATTTCGAAGTGAAAGTGTCGTGAAAGCATACATAAATTCTTACTTCTGCTAAGAAGGTATTCCAGGTTTGTAATAACACTATTTCAACCACACTATGTTTGTCACATCCATTGCTCAAGCCGCGATTGTCTGAAACCATGGATCTTTAGGCTAGGATACAATGATCTTCATAGCAATCGAAACATTATTTATATAACCCATTTGTTTGTTTGTTGTTTTTTGGAATTTCGCACAAAGCTACTCGAGGGCTATCTGTGCTAGCCGTCCCTAATTTAGCAGTGTAAGACTAGAGGGAAGGCAGCTAGTTATCACCACCCACCGCCAACTCCTGGGCAACTCTTTTTGCCAACGAATAGTGGGATTGCCTGTCACATAATAACGCCCCCACGGCTGGGAGGGCGAGCATAATTTGGCGCGACGCGGGCGCGTACCCGCGTCCCTCGGATTACGAGTCGCACGCCTTACGCGCTTGGCTATACCGGGCCCTTACTCATTTGTTACCGCGAAGCTGGTCAAGCATGATCATAATTATTCTTGTTACGATGAATTACGTTAGGGCTATTGTATAAGCAAGCAGATTAGGCCCGCTCTTTAGGTTTAGTTGTTAGGTCAAGTACGACAATATAATTTTGTGGTTTGAAAAATTACAAACCAAAATTGCCTGAAATTCCTTTGATGGATCATGTTAAAATGACGTCAGAAAATGGCCGACATTGTCTGTTTGTTGGTTTTTGTACTTGGTTTTGATAGTAAGTGTTTATAAAATCATATATAAATACAGCCCTCTTCCTCAAACTAAATACACTATGGTAGTATGATAGAGGTACCATTGAACACTTAGAATTAAGTGTTCGGCCTAATTTGTATATAATCTTGTGACTATCGTAATATCTTAAATTCTGTGAACGATAAAAATAGTCTGTGAAAGTTAGGTTTCAGCAATTAACAGATGCTGATTTGGAAATAGATTAACCTCATTCTTTATTTAAAAACAAGACTGCTTGATAGAAAGCACTTTTCAAAATTGCATCCATAATGGCTTAAAATAACAAATTTGTAAAGTGTTAGCTGAATTAAATTTTTTTTTTCATCTGGTGTGTATATATATTGTCCAAAAAACTCCATTTCAATACATTTGTTAAACTATATTGTATTTGTGGTTGCAAAATTATGCAACTATACACACTTTAATTATCTTGCTGCAGTTCAGACTACCAGAAGCATTTTGTGCAATTTCTTCATAGTTTTTTGAATATCCACATTGTTCATCACCTTCCCAGCAGCACTCCTTCAAACAGAATAGTCCATTTTGACAGCAAAGGTAATTCTCTTTAGTCGAGCATTTAGTGATACCAATGTAACCACAGTAGAAGTTCTGCATCTTGTTTAAAGCTTTTGACTCATCAAAAGAGACAGGAACCATGATCTTTAATGTCGAACTGGTCAGAAAACTTGTGGTTTCGAGATGAACTTATGTCAACGTCTTTGCTTACCATGATCTATGTTTAACGTGCTTTACAAATGAGGCTGTACAGCTTTGTTATAGGTACAGTCTGCGTTGCGGCCAGGCGAACATGGAGCTCGTTAAGAGATGATTTTTTTCCTCTGAATGTGAGTGCCTGAAGACAAATTTTGTGCCAGGTATTGTCTGTATTAGATGCAGCACTATCTCCTTGCCAACATAGGATGAAATCTTAACCAATGAGAGCATGAATTACTGGCAATAAAATATATACTTTTTTGTGGTCTGATAGTCTGTGCAACGTCACAATGTGATGAAAACGATTCATTCGACGCATATCAAGGGTCTATTAATCCTACCACATGTGGAATATAGTGTGCTAAGAGAACCACAATCTATGTGTCTGATGACTTTAAAGTAAGCTGAGGTGTTGCATTCTTGGTCAGGTTTAATGGATTTAATATTCGTAAGATTAATTTAAGTCATACTTCAAACATGTATATATATTATATATAAACCACAAAAATCTGGTCTTTGAACTGTATTAATAAACAGCGCCATCTGGATATTTAAATTTTTCACTCCCAGAAACCTACACACTACCGTTGTTTAACATCTCAGATATATTGGTATGTTTAAGAATGCTCAGAAAGTTTCCTAAACAGCAGTTCAAGGTTTGGAAATTCAATCAATTTCTGAACAGTGGCACAAGGATTATATAATAAAAATACCTTAACAAGAGAGAATTTGTAGTTATTGAAGACTGTACAAAAGTGAGAAAAACTTGAAATAATTATTATCAGTACTTTAGGTTTATTAAAATTGGAGTCTTTAAGAATGTTCACACTGAGCCATAACCACGAATTTGATGACGTGCATTTTAGGGTTTGAACGCTATTATATTATTAAATTTCGTAATTGAAGTGTCATCAAAATATATATCAATTCTTACGTCTGATAAAAAGACATCTGAAACCCAATCTATCCTTCAATTCGCCACTTTCACTGAAGTGTAACCCTAACACCAGACTGCACCAGACTCGAGAAAAGAAAATGTAGTTGTAATCTGAAGTAAAACTTCTTTCTTGTGTTAATATTCTCCAAAACAGTTTCAGAAACATCATATTGTGATATTTTTCTTCGAATATTTTCCCTCAACAGTAAGAGAAAAACTATTTAAGTTGCAATCTATTTTACCTTACGATTTCATAAGCATCTTATGATTAATTTGACAGAGTACTACAGTTTCTATATTGAAGATATTAAAAATACGAATCATATGGTGATTATTTCATGTTCTTATGGATGAAGAAGTTATAGATGGGACTTCGAAGGTATTCTTAATTATTACAAATGTGTTGATTTGACATCGGTTATTAAGCAAAAAGCAACACAACGAGTGACTTGCGCAAAGCAACTCGAGGGCTATCTGTGCTTTGCCCACTAGGGGTATCATAACCCGGTTTCTAGCGGTGTGAGTCCGTAGACATACCAGAGTGGGGTCACATGTCAGTGGGTAACTGAGTAAGTAATTTTATTTCTGATAAAACACGAAATATCCTTACAACACACGTTATACGTAATCGTATATGTATTTATGTTGTCTTTAGGAAATCTTCCTTGTTCTGTTACTAAATTCGAATTTTTCAAACATATGACTATTTTTTATCTTTTGGACTTCGTATCTCAGACACGTTCTGGGTTAGATTGGCATTTAATGACCCCGTTATAGAAATTTTAATATCATAATCAGCGTACCAATTGAATAAATTACAACCACAAATATGTTTCTCAACTTTAATGGACCGCAACTTCCTGTTGAATGAGAAACCGTTTCGTTTTCTGTACTGAGGTCTTCTTCATGAGTACTACGCACCTTTCAAAACCTATACGTGTACAAGGACATCGATGAAATGTCATATTCAATACAAACTGTACATTGCTTTAAATATTTAGATTGTCATAACACGCACTCGTAAAAAACAAACAAACAAAAATATGCAGTTCTTAATTGTTTGTACACACCTTTCATTAAACAAACGATCTCGAGCGAGACTCACGCATATTTGTGAAAGTACCAGTCCACAGAACAAAGTATACACATCTACATGGGCGTAATATTACTAGCGACATTGGATTTTATCTGTAAAATCTGATACGGAAAACTTGAATGGACCCAGTTTTTAATTTGTACCAGACGTTTTAAAAGTTTTTATAAAGCCTCTACAAGGCTCAGCTAATCTGAACGTCCACTTCCAGGTTCTTGTTTCCTTTGTTATAAAGCAGATAATTACACTATGGGTCAATGTTGTTCTCCTCACCGCAGTTGCCGAAACCAGATATCTTTTAGTGTAAGAAGCTACCACCCAGCTACAGAAGTAGACATCACATTATATCTGCTGTCCTTTTAAGGTATTGATTAATATGAAACTGGTAGAACGAGACTGTGCTTTAAAAGACACTGCACCAATGTTGAAATGGTATTTCTAGACCGCACCCTGAAAGTTAATACACCAGTTGTAACTGTTTAGAGTATCCCGAAAGCTAAAAATTAATAAGTCCTAATGAATGGTGCTCCAACTGAAAACCGTGTCCGAAAGATTAATGTATTTTACGGAATATAAAATTTATTTTAATAACTGATATAAACACATTCCGTATCGAAATAGATATTATGATTTAAAGACATGTATAGAAACCTTTCTCAAATTCACCATATGAAACTAAACAGACATAATAGAGTCCTGAATTAAGTTATCGTAATTAAAACAAACGATTCTTTACTGAGTTTTAAGGCTGTCATACAATAAGCAACAAAGAGAACCATTTATCTAACGGGTTCTTTACAAACGAAACAACGATTTAATTGATTTGAAAAATAAACTCAACTTCGTGAAACAAATTTTTATTGTGGGTCAAATGGAAGATTTTTTGTTTGAAAATCTTCTAATAAAGACAATCGAGACAAACATGACATTTTCTTAACATAAGGCTTAAAATGATCTATTTCTATTATAGTAAGACCAGGTAGAACTCTCTTTTGATTTCTATACCTGTGAATTGGCGTTTCAATCCCAAAAATGCTGAATGAAGTTGTAAAACTAATAATCTCAATTAGTGTATTCAAAGTTGAAAATTGTGTGAACTTTATGGATTTCTTTATAAGTTGTTTTAATGGCAACTTCTTCTGTTGATTTATCTGTGACGAGATACAGACATACATGATGCCAGTAAGTCATTGTAGGAAATTATTTAGCAGGAAAACTCATTAATGCATAGAAAATATATATAGAAATCAAATTCATCATTTTTCTCATCACTTATTCTTTTACACATCAAGGCCTTTTAAATCTTGGAGAATAAGGTTCTATATTGAACTCTTCTTACAATTCATCACTGGTCACTTTATACTGTTTTTTTTTTCTTTTAATTTCTCGAAAACTTAATTAAAAATACCAAGTTAGTAGTTGCGAAATTTGTAGTGATTGACTAGACATAAGGCAGCTTGTTAACACTACCAACAGTTTCTAATTATGATGTGTTAGAATAAAGGCAAAATAGCTACTTAGCTCCACCTATCACCAACTATCGGAATACTCTTTACCAACCAATAATGGAATTGAACATCACTTAACAACGCCCTCGTGGCTGAAATGACGAGCATATACCACGAAGATATTCAATACCGCGACCCTTAGATTGCGAGTGGAGTGTTATCAACGCCATTTTTGTCAAGCTTACTGAAAACTGGTTTCTGAAAACTTCCCGCACCATTATCCCTGAAGAAAGGCTACTCGAGAGAACAAACCTTAGCTTCATAACTCGAAATACCATAGAAACAATTCATATTGCACTACCATACGAAACCTACCTATGTTATTATTTGAGTTTTCTCAGAGTTACTGGTGAGGGATGGAATTTCTCGAAACCAATATAAATCAATGACAGCTTGAGGTTTATTTGAAATTCTCGATGTTTGGTTCAGATTTTTCCAGGATTTTGTCTTCTCGTTCGTTTTAGACACCTTTTACAATGACTTTTTTATTTTCAAGAGAAGTGTATTCAAATACACCTATTTTAGATTGTTTTCTGTACAGCCAAACGGAGCACTACATGTTAACATTCTCTAATTCCAGTTACTAGTAAACAATATTCATCACAAACTCTTGACTGATGGAAAAATGAGATTTACCATTCTTGGAAAGAGGTACAAACAATGAATGTTTCGATTACTACTGACCCACGTTCCGGTCCTGAACAAAATAGAAGGATAAAAAATTAACATTTTCTTAACGAACAGTTCTTTACAGCTATTCAGTTGACCGTGTGTATTCGTCTTATTGTGACTTTGTGTGACTAACCGAGTATGTAACAACAACACACCGAATTCCAGAAGCTTAGGGTGCATGCGTTAAAAATCACGTGACAGTTTTTTGTGAGTATAAATACAAAACAAACAAATATTCTTCTGTAAACATCAGTTTGGTATAAAAGAATGATCTAGCAGCTTAACATGGTTTGGTTTGTTCAAACACGCAATGTTTTACTTCATAATTTTAAAAACAGCGTTTCTTAACAGTGAGTAGCATATGAGTGATTTTGTGCATAAACCTGAACAAACAAAGAAGCGATAACACAAAAGGCAAGAATGATTCGACAAATATATTGTTTAAAGGCAATGTTTCATCAGAGATACTAGAATAAATAGTTTTCTAACAGTAGATCAACATGGACATTTCTTACTGTAATGTACGAGTTAAAACTTTTTTTTTCCCCTCTATTGTTAAGATTTGTATAAAAACGCAATAATTTCACCAAAATATTATCATCTGTCTGACTCAGAACATCAGCTGATAGTTTGGACACTGTAGACTTGTTCTTCTAAAACCATCAGAAATGAAGAGTCTAGCGGTATTGCTTCTGGTGACTATTTTCGTTGCGGTTGCTTTGGGCAAAGGAAAAGGACATGGAAAATTACACAAGTTAATGTGCAGTAAGTGACTTTTATAAAATAGTTCGTGTAGCAGATTATTCTATAACATCATTGACACCGGTTCTTGCTAGTTTCACGTGCTTCAATGATATAACGTAATAATAACTAAAGATGAAAGGTCAGTGTAAATGTTTGTATATTCACAAATTTATATTAACTATAAGTAAAATGTTATTTGTGTGTAGTTGAGAGTAAAGCCAACACAATGGGTCATTACTTCAATGTTTTCAGTGTTGAGCCAGAATATGTTATAAACTTACAGCTAAGATAGTGGAGAACGGGAATTGTTTATGTTTTTCTTGTTAAAAACTTGCTTTCCAAGTAGTTATTAGGGGATTTAAAGGTTTTCCTCTCTTCTTTTTTTATAACCTATAATATTATATATTAACAAAGATAAACAAATAATAACAGAGCTTTAGAACGTTTCTTCTTTCATAAACTTTTAATTGTTACAGGCGATAATGAAGAAGACGTAAAAAAAGCAATGGCTATTGTTGAAAGTTTCCCACAGGAGGTAAGTACTGTTGATAATAGTTCTTTAAATGTGAACTACTGAAAAACATTAAATAACAATAGTTTATTATTTGTGTTCATGATTATCGTTATTATTATAGAAAATTATTTATATGGTTATTTTTATTTGAATATTTCATGGCATGTTCTGAACAACTCGGTCGTTACTCTCAGAGTTCGTTTGTTCACTCATACAAATGACATGTTCTGCATAGAATTACCTGAGTAGACAAGTAAGAAACTTATTATAGACAGGCATAGCTGTTCCTAACTTTAAACTGGGATCAGTAGATAATTAACCAGTCACTAAAAGCCTGTTAGTTGATTAATTTTAAATGAATAACAGGATTTATAAATTACCCACATCTGGAGATAAGAAGATTGTTTAGTGGTACCATATCAAGAACTCCAAATCCTTGGGTTCCAGATTCCATGCACTAGCCATTAGGTCACAATCTAATACAAATACACATCCATATGAAAAGTATGTTTCAGGAAATTTGTTGCTGAACATAAAATTACACAATGAGCTAACTGTGCTGTGCTTGCCACGAGTATCGAAACCCAATTTTAGGCGTTATAGACAATAGTACTTACTGTTGAATTACTGGAAGGTTATGTATATTTTTGCTATGTAACTGGATATATTTACTCTTCTCATTATGGGTATTCAAACCTAGTTTGGATATAAACCTTCAACCTTATCGCATAGCGTCTATGGGACTTGATATTATTAGACTATGTTAACGTTTCACCACGTAGAAGAAGAGATCTCTCTAATCTATTAATACGTTTATACCAAAATAACTTAAAAACTGAGTTCTATTGCACTAACCGTTCCCTGATTAGTGGTGATAAGTTACATGAAAGGCAGCTAGTAAACATCAAACACCATCAACACTTGACCTCCTCTTTTACCAACTACATTATTATGACCCTCTCAAACTCGCACCCAGCCGGATGGCCAGTCGAGTACCCTAACCATCATGCTGTGCCAGACCATTATTTTCACTAAATAATATATTAATATAAATAAATCGCATAAACATTTTTGCTATGTCTTTCAGAAAAAAGATGCATTTGAACAGTGCAAAAACGAAAACAATCCAGACTCTCTGAGTGACGATGAATTCAGGCAGAAGATGTGTGACGACAAAGAATTTGCAAAAACAGTAAGTTACTATTAACCAGTTATTAGAATTCTGTTTTTAAGCCTTTAGTAACGTCTGCTTAAAGTAAATAAATAGTTATGTTCACAGTATCGTATTTACAACATCTATTCATTATTCAGATCATTGTTATCGAATATAGTTCTATATAAATTGTTTTATTTTATTTTACTATCATATTTATATATAATCCTTCCGTTGTTCCTTCAAAGACACTCATGTTTTACTTTATAATTAATTACATGCCACTTTTAATATCAACCTGAAGTGGTTTTAGACAATAGTATATAATTTAAATTGTAAGAAGTTTTAAGTTAACTAAAATTCCGTTCAAATATTTTCAGATTAATACTGAAAATTTAAGATGTTTTATATTAATAATAAACATATTGATTTTATTACATACCTATATCTCAAATAAATTACTTAATATACCACTTTTCAAGACTGAAACAGGTTATACACTGTGTCCTACATATGCGTCAATAGCAATGAAAGAGTTAATGTGGATGGTTAATTTGAACTCCAACATGGTTGTGGGATTGGGATGGATTTGGTTTTATATTCTAACTTCTCTATATTTATGTCTTCATTAATTCTATAAAGCTTCTCTGATGACAACAG
Organism: Tachypleus tridentatus; assembly: GCF_004210375.1. Taxonomy (NCBI): domain Eukaryota; kingdom Metazoa; phylum Arthropoda; class Merostomata; order Xiphosura; family Limulidae; genus Tachypleus; species Tachypleus tridentatus. The sequence goes on along the minus strand of NC_134828.1, from coordinate 28,987,733 downwards.
TAAAAATATAGTTGTGTTTGCCTAGAAAAAAAAGTTAAATGCGCTGTTACATAATTTCGTTTCTTTTAATAAGAAATTCCTACAAGTAAAATATTATTTTATTTATTTCTTCCTTTCTCGTCATATGTTTTTCTATATAAAAACTGTATGTATGTAATTAATTATAGTCTAACTATTACATCACATCAATATGTTAGTTCCTGTTCACAAACTTTACTTTAAATGCTCATTTCATATGCACGATCCTTGGAACAGATTTTTACGGTCTGCACTTTATCCATGTAAATTATAAACATAATTCTGATATTCCATAAACCTTTTATCAGTAAAAGTAAAATAAAGGAGCAGACTAGTTAAATTCATTGTGTTTATATATTTTACCGTGGTGGTAACATATTTATTGGAACATATTCATACTTTGTGAATGTCATAAACATTGTTATAACTTTCCTAACTTTTGAAGTCTGTATTATTAATTATTATATTTTCACACTGAGTTTCTTCGAGTTTAAGATCAAAGCTACGTGATGAACTGTCTTCGCTATGCAAATTACGGGTATCGTACCCTAATTTGTAACGATGTAAGTATATAAGGTCATCTTTCAGTCATAGCGGGAGTAACTGAACTCAGACACAGCGACACTAATGTTGTTTATCTATATAAAGTTACAGATGTTTTCGTTCTCTATCTTTAGAACACTTAAATATTATGATAGATTTTATGTTAAACTACAATATAAAATATTTCCTGATGAGCAGACTAAGAACAACATTGTTACTGAATATTACATTATATACAATATGTTATTAACTATCTCTGAATTTTTACTATTGTCAAAATATAAATTCCAAAGTAATTCTATAAGATGAAAGTAGAAACAATTTTTTATTGTAACACCTTCCTAATAGACTGATTTACGATAAAATCAATAATTTTGTTTACTTGGCTTTCATAATATATATATATAATTTTCTTTTTACTTGTAGATTAAAAAGTGCGCGATGGGCAAGATGGGAAGTAACTGACGGATTTGTAGAAAACCTACATTTATCTAGTAAGTGTTAGACATGTCTTGGAAGATAATATGACATGTTTTATTTAATATAAGTTTATAATGTAAAGTCTATTCACTTTAATCTATTGGAGCAACTTTCTTTTGTTTTCTTAATATTGTATTTAACCAATGTTTGAATAACTCAAATTCAAATTATATTTTCTAAGAAATATGATCTAGAAGTTTCTCTACTTTTACCAACGTCTAATAGAATTGTTTTGTAGCTCTAATTGTAAATTTGGTTGTAATAATTCCATAGATTTTCCAAACTTCTTACAATATATTATAGTAACTCAAGAACTGGTTACTCCGACGACAAGTAGGAGTTGAATTCGTTTAATTAAAGTATGAATCTCCAAATGTTAGAAGTTTTAACATTCATACCATTAATACTGAATTATTTATGGAATGTTTATGTAACACTATTAATGCTGCAGTAGATTTAAAACAAACTTTTTTATTTCAGAAATGACTTAACATCCAATGAGGAAGTCTTCACTTGACCTACGAAAATCTGACTATACAGTTGTTCTGTCTTTATTCTTCTGCGTGTTATTATAAATAGTTTAATTGTTTCTAGTGTACTGGTCTTCATTCAATTTGTTTTTATCTTTCAGTGAAATAAATTCATGGATAAAAATGATTGTTATAAATTGTGTTTAATAAACATTTTGTTTGAAATGACGAATGAAGAGAAAAATTAAAACCAGGAAAAACTAATACAAATAAATTTCGATTAATTAATCCATAAATCATACAATAAAATTAATATTTATTAATCTAATTGTGGCCAAGAACGTCTTTGCTGTAACTTAGAACTTTAGCGTCACTCAGTTTGTAATAAAACAGTTAAAATTAATCTATATCGTTTCAAAACAAGTTAAAATTATAACTGCAGTAAAACGTTCAAGTAAACTATTAAATAAAACTAAAAGAATGAATTTTCTAAAACCAGTTAAAATTTTCACTTATTATTGAAAAAGCAAAGAAATGAAATGTTTTATTTCTCATATTTTCTCTTTCTCTAAGTTTTTGAGGATATGTGGATGGCACAGAAAATACACAAAAAAGTTTGGTAAAATTTTCCCTAATTATTAAAAATGGAAAGAAAAGAAATGTCTTATTTCATGTATTTTTCATTTTCTAGCTTTTGAGAATATGCTGTTAGGCACTGTCTCTCTCTTTAATATTTTTAATGTTAGATTAGTCCACACTACAGACTTTAACATATATATATAAACACACCACAATAATCGGTGTCTGACCGTTTTTCTATTGCATTGTCCAGATCTCTGAGACAATCTCAAACAAACCAATATTTTGGCATTTTCAATTCACAACCCTATCCATTTGTTTATTACTATTATTGAATAATTATTATTTTAAACGTCTACTTTCGGAGCGCCACCTTCTTACAATAAAACATCTATTAAATTTTCATAACACAACATATTTTGTGCCACCATCAGGAGGATTTCAATACAATGGCCGGTAATAATCACAGACCCTATCCATTGACACTGACATTTACTTCCAACTTTACCTTGCAGCGTATTGAATTAACTTACTGATTATCTAGTACAAGGTGGAAGGACATCAAAAGGTCGGTGTTCGGTAACATATAGCACCAGTAGTTTTGTCTCTGTTCTTAGTAGAAAATCGTCCTAACTTTCACACATTGTGTGGCATGTTTTAAATTTATACAAATTGACTGATTATAGGTCAAACAAACTTTTCGATGAGGTAATAAAGGATACTATAATAATTCTTTATAAACAAGTTCCATGAAACATAGGCTTTTCACTGTAAACTCCACATTGAAAAAGGCTTCTGTAAACATCTCGGACAGTGAGATAAGTATTACAAGAGCATACAATGTCTCTCACACATTGGGCATCGTTCAACCAATTTATCACTAGAAAATTATTGCACTATTTTGACATTAGTGCAAAGATAAAGCTACAGTTCTTATCCCTTTTAGCCTTGGAAAATACGGATTTTTTTCCCTTCAGAACGCTGTCCCAGTTGTGATGAATGATAGCCATTCTCTGAAATTTTTTATGTACATCGCAATAAATACTAACAAAATCATTCAACGTATCGTTCAGATGATGTTTATGTTACAACTGTTTCGAAAAGTCACTACCGAAGATTGTTAAATACCATGCAAGTCTTCTTGTGGTTTGATGAAATTATATTCCTGGCAGCATACTCTCAATTGTTTAAGGAGCACCCAAACAGATTGGTATCTCGATACCTAACAACTTCAATGAACAACGTAGAAGGTCTTCATATGCAAGAATAGTTGATTTCTGAAGATCTGACCATATAAAAAGCCGAAATTTCATCATAAGAGAAGAGAATATCTGATACACTTGAGGCTCTAATCGAGTATGTTGACAAATTTCACATTGTAAAATACCTTTCTTTAGCGTTGTTCTGTTACGTACGAGTAGTTTCAGAAAGAGTGCACTATACACTTAATCAAATAGTTCCCGTTCTGGTCACTTCAATGTCAACATGGCTTCATGGAATGTTGTAACAATCACCACATTCCCTCCTTAGATAGAGACATTAACATTTATTTTGTGTGCTGTGTATATCACACTGAAATCATGTAAATATTTACATTAGAAATGTGCTCTCGACTGCCAGGTTTATATATTTAACCAATAATTATATGCAGTAACTTACTTGGTAAAATGGAGAAGTTTAGAAAATTTTCCTCCTCTTGTGATACACTTTGGTGAATTTCATACCCAGTCACCTTTTACTGGAAGCATTGAAGACATCTGAGGTGACGCCATATTGTAAAGTTTCTGAACCCGATAACATATCTATCAGGCTGGTATCACTTTATAATATCTCTTGTTAACCTATAATCAGGGTTTGCTGAATCAAAGGCTCCTTTGTCAAAAGCCTTTCAAGGGCTATTTGAATTGAGTATGATACAATATTAGTTGATACATTGACATAACTTACTTAATCATTTGAGTACTTTGTTGTTACTTTTAGTTGTCTACATTTCTCTTGAATATGTTGACAACTTTATGAAGTAATTGTTTCTCATTCTGAAGTATATGTGGGTCAATATCGGATACTAATATATTTTTTTAGCAAATGCCTCGCTGAAATTGTGTTTCAACAAACTATATCTGCCATTTCTTCCTGAACGTAAAACGATAACACTGTCAAATGAACAAGTTCTAAGTAACTTATCATTTATCATGATACCCGAGGTGCTTGAGAAAGTATGATGTAGTATGATATCAACGGTGCGATACAAGAAAGTCAGTAGTTACTGCTTTTAGATTTTTTTTCTGATTGAATTAAGTCAATGTCAATGTATTATTGTAATATTGGGTAATCACTGAAATAATTCCTCAAGCATATAACTATACACCAAAATGTTTGGATAAAATTCATCACAACCAGAAACAGTGCAACGTAATTTGTTTACACCTACAACTATAATTCACGTTGTCGATTCCGAAATGTATGAATGTGTGGTATTTATTCATGTTAAATACATTCTTAACATACAACAGTTGCTGTCGTCCTAAAGTGTATTTACATGAAAATTCGATTTGAGACTTTTAAATATAATAAATTAATTCTCTTTTTAATACATTAAGCTATTAACAAGGAGGCATTCCAGGTTTGTAATAATACTATTTCAACCACACTATGTTCGTCACATTCATTGCTCAGGACGCGATTGTCTGAAACCATGGATTTTTAGGCTGGGTTACAATAATCTTCATAGCAGTCGAAACACTATTTATGTAACCCATTTGTTACCGCGAAGCAGGTCAAGCATGATCATAATTATACTTGTTACAATGAATTACGTTAGGGCTATTGTATAAGCGAGCAGATTAGGCCTGCTCTTTAGGTTTAGTTCTTAGGTCAAGTACGACAATATAATTTTGCGGTCTGAAAAATTACAAACTAAAATTGTCTGAAATTCCTTTGATGTATCATGTTGAAATGACGTCATAAAACGGCCGACATTGCCTGTTTGTTTGTTTTTGTATTTAGTTTTGATAGTAAGTGTTTATAAAATCATATCTAAATTTACTCCCCAAAAACTAAATACACTATGGTAGTATGATAGAGGTACCATTGAACACTTAGAATTAAGTGTTCGGCCTAATTTGTATATAATCTTATGACTATCGTGAAATCATAAACTCTGTGAACTATAAAGAAAGTCTGTTAAAGTTAGGTTTCAGCAATTAACAGATGCTGATTTGGAAATAGATTAACCTCATTCTTTATTTAAAAATACGATTGCTTGATAGAGGACACTTTTCAAAATTGCATCTATAATAGCTTAAAATAACAAATTTTTTAAGTGTATAGCTGAATTAAATTTTCTTTTTTCATCTGGTGTGTATATATATTGTCCAAAAACTCCATTTCAATACATTTGTTAAACTATATTGCATTTGTATTCGCAAAATTACGCAAATATACACACTTTAATTATCTTACTGCTGTTCAGACCACCAGAAGCATTTTGTGCAATTTCTTCATAGTTTTTGAATATCCACATTGTTCATCACCTTCCCAGCAGCACTCCTTCAAACAGGAAGGTCCATATTGATAGCAAAGGCAATTCTCTTTGATCGAGCATTTAGTGATACCAATGTAACCACAGTAGAAGTTCAGCATCTTGTTTAAAGCTTTTGGTTCATCAAAAGAGACAGGAACCGTGATGTTAATCTTTAATGTCGAACTGGTCTGGAAACTTGTGATTTCTCGAGATGAACTAATGTCAACGTCTTTGCTTCCATGATCTATGTTTAACGTGCTGTACAAATGAGGCTGTACAACTTTGTTATAGGTACAGTCTGCGTTGCCAGGCGAACATGGAGCTCGTTAAGAGATGATTTTTTTCCTCTAAATGTGAGTGCTTGAAGACAAATTTTGTGCCAGGTATTGTCTGTATTAGCTGCAGCACTGTCTCCTTGCCAACATAGGATGAAATCTTAACCAATGAGAGCATGAACTACTGGCAATACAAAATATACTTTTGTTGGTCTAATAGTCTGTGCAACGTCACAATGTGATGAAAACGATTCATTCGACGCATATCAAGGGTCTATTAATAGTACCATATGTGGAATACAGTGTGCTAAGAGATCCACAATCTATGTGTCTGATGACTTTACAGTTAGCTGAGGTGTTGCATTCTTGGTCAGGTTTAATGGATTTAATATTTGTAAGATTAATTTAAATCATACTTCAAACTTGTATATATATTATATATAAACCATCTGGATATTTAAAATTTTCACTCCCAGAAACCTACACACTACCGTTGCTTGACATCTCAGATATATTGGTATGTTTGAAAATGCTCAGAAAATTTTCTATAAAGCAATTCAAGGTTTGGAAATTCAATCAATTTCTGAACAGTGGCACAAAGACTATATAACAAACATACCTTAACAAGAGAGAAATTTAACTTATTGAAGACTGTACAAAAGTGAGAAAAACTTGAAATAATTATTATCAGAACTTTAGGTTTATTAAAACTGGAGCCTTTAAGAATGTTCACACTGAGCCATAACCACGAATTTGATGACGTGCATTTTAGGGTTTGAACGCTATTATGTTATTAAATTTCGTAATTGAAGTGTCATCAAAATATATATCAATTCTTACGTCTGATAAAAAGACATCTGAAACCCAATCTATCATTCAATTCGCCACTTTCACTGAAGTGTAACCCTAACAGCAGACTGCACCAGACTCGATAAAAGAAAATGTAGTTGTAATCTGAAGTAAAACTTCTTTCTTGTGTTAATATTCTCCAAAACAGTTTCAGAAACATCATGTTGTGATATTTTTCTTCGAATATTTTCCCTCAACAACTTCAGTAAGAGAAAAACTATTTATGTTACAATCTATTTTACCTTACGATTTCATAAGAATCTAAAACACGAAATATCCTTACAGCACACGTTATACGTAATCATATATGTATTTATGCTGCCTTTAGGAAATCTTCCTTGTTCTGTTACTAAACTCGAAATTTCTCAAATATATGACTATTTTTTATCTTTTGGACTTCGTATCTTAGACACGTTCTGAGTTAGATTGGCATTTAGTGACCCCGTTATAGTAATTTTAATATCATAATCAGCGTACCAATTGAATAAATTACAACCATAAATATGTTTCTCAACTTTAATGGACCGCAACTTCCTGTTGAATGAGAAACCGTTTCGTTTTCTGTACTGAGGTCTTCTTCATGAGTACTACGCACCTTTCAAAACTTATACGTGTACAAGGACATCGATGAAATGTCATATTCAATACAAACTGTACATTGCTTTAAATATTTAGATTGTCATAACACGCACTCGTAAAAAAAACAAACAAACAAAATATGCAGTTCTTAATTGTTTGTGCACAGCTTTCGTTAAATTAACGAACTCGAGCGAGACTCACGCATATTTGTGAAAGTACCAGTCCACAGATCAAAGTATACACAGCCACATGGCCGTAATATTACAAGCGACATTGTATTTTATCTATAAAATCTGATACGGAAAACTTGAATGGATGCAGTTTTCAATTTGTAACAGACTTTTAAAAGTGTTTATAAAGCCTCTACAAGGCACAGCTAATTTGAACGTCCACTTTCAGGTTCTTGTTTCCTTTGTTATAAAGCAGATAATTACACTATGGGTTAATGTTGTTCTCCTCACCGCAGCTGCCGAAACCAGATATCTTTTAGTGTAAGAAGCTACCACCCAACTACAGAAGTAGACACCACATTATATCTGCTGTTCTTTTAAGGTTTTGATTAATATGAAACTGGTAGAACGAGACCGTGCTTTAAAAAACAGTGCACCAATATTGAAATGGTATTTCTAGACCGCACCCTGAAAGTTAATACACCAGTTGTAACTGTTTAGAGTATCCCGAAAGCTAAAAATTAATCAGTCCTAATGAATAGTGCTCCAACTGAAAACCGTGTCCTAAAGATTAATGTATTTTACGGAATATAAATTTTATTTTAATAATTGATATAAACACATTCCGTATCGAAATAGATATTATGATTTAAAGACATGTATAGAAACCTTTCTCAAATTCACCATATGACACAAAACAGACGTAATAGAGTCCTGAATTAAGTCATCGTAATTAAAACAAACGATTCTTTACTGAGTTTTAAGGCTGTCATACAATAAGCAACAAAGAGAACAATTTCTCTAACGGGTTCTTCACAAACGAAACAACGATTTAATTGATTTGAAAAATATACTCAGCTTCGTGAAACAAATTTTTATTGTGGGTCAAATGGAAGATTTTTTGTTTGAAAATCCTCTAATAAAGACAATCGAGACAAACAAGACATTTTCTTAACATAATTCTAAAAATGATCTATTTCTATTATAGTAAGACCAGGTAGAACTCTCTTTTGATTTCTGTACCAGTGAATTGGCGTTTCAATCCCAAAAAATGCTGAATCAAGTTGTAAAACTAATAATCTCAATTAGTGTATTCAAAGTTGAAAATTGTGTGAACTTTATGGATTTCTTTATAAGTATTTTAATGGCAACTTGTTCTGTTGATTTATCTGTGACTAGTTACAGACATACATGATGACAGTAAGTCATTGTAGGAAATTATTTATCAGGAAAACTCATTAATGCATAGAAAATATATATAGAAATCAAATTCATCATTTTTCTCATCACTTATTCTTTTACACATCGAGGCCTTTTAAATCTGGGAGAATAAGGTTCTATATTGAACTCTTCATACAATTCATCACTGGTCACTTTATACTGTTTTTTTTTTCTTTTAATTTCTCGAAAACTTAATTAAAAATACCAAGTTAGTAGTTGCAAAATTTGTAGTGATTGACTAGACATAAGGCAGCTTGTTAACACTACCAACAGTTTCTAATTATGATGTGTTAGAATAAAGGCAAAATAACTACTTAGCTCCACCTATCATCCACTATCGGAATACTCTTTACCAACCAAAAATGGAATTGACTATCACATAACAACGCCCTCGTTGCTGAAAGGACGAGCATATCCCACGAAGATATTCAATACCGCGACCCTTAGATTGCGAGTGGAGTGTTATCAACGCCATGTTTGTCAAGCTTACTGAAAACTGGTTTCTGAAAACTTCCCGCACCATTATCCCTGAACAAAGGCTACTCGAGAGAACAAACCTTAGCTTCATAACTCGAAATACCATAGAAACAATTCTTATTGCACTACCATACGAAACCTACCTATGTTATTATTTGAGTTTTCTCAGAGTTACTGGTGAGGGATGGAATTTCTCGAAACCAGTATAAATCAATGACAGCTTGAGGTTTATTTGAAATTCTCGATGTTTGGTTCAGATTTTTCCAGAATTTTGTCTTCTCGTTCATTCAAGACACCTTTACAATGACTTTTTTATTTTCAAGAGAAGTGTATTCAAATACACCTATTTTAGATTGTTTTCTGTACAGCCAAACGGAGCACTACATGTTAACATTCTCTAATTCCAGTTACTAGTAAACAATATTCATCACAAACTCTTGACTGATGGAACAATGAGATTTCACCATTCTTGGAAAGAGCTACAAACAATGAATGTTTCGATTACTACTAACCAACGTTTCGGTCCTTAACAAAATAGAGGAATAAAAAATTAACATTTTCTTAACGAATAGTTCTTTACAGCTATTCAGTTAACCGTGTGTATTCGTCTTATTGTGACTTTGTGTGACTAACCGAGTATGTAACAACAACACACCGAATTCCAGAAGCTTAGGGTGCATGCGTTAAAAATCACGTGACAGTTTTTGTGAGTATAAATACAAAACAAACAAATATTCTTCTGTAAACATCAGTTTGGTATAAAAGAATGATCTAGCAGCTTAACATAGTTTGGTTTGTTCAAACACGCAATGTTTTACTTCATAATTTTAAAAACAGCGTTTCTTAACAGTGAGTAGCATATGAGTGATTTTGTGCATAAACCTGAACAAACAAAGAAGCGATAACACAAAAGGCAAGAATGATTCGACAAATATATTGTTTAAAGGCAATGTTTCATCAGAGATACTAGAATAAATAGTTTTCTAACAGTAGATCAACATGGACATTTCTTACTGTAATGTACGAGTTAAAACCTTTTTTTTTTTCCCTCTATTGTTAAGATTTGTATAAAAACGCAATAATTTCACCAAAATATTATCATCCGTCTGACTCAGAACATCAGCTGACAGTTTGGACACTGTAGACTTGTTCTTCTAAAACCATCAGAAATGAAGAGTCTAGCGGTATTTCTTCTGGTCACTATTTTCGTTGCGGTCGCTTGGGGCAAAGGAAAAGGACATGGAAAATTACACAAGTTAATGTGCAGTAAGTGACTTTTTAAAATAGTTCGTGTAGCAGATTATTCTATAACATCATTGACACCGGTTCTTGCTAGTTTCACGTGCTTCAATGATATAACGTAATAATAACTAAAGATGAAAGGTCAGTGTAAATGTTTGTATATTCACAAATTTATATTTAAAATAAGTAAAATGTTATTTGTGTGTAGTTGAGAGTAAAGCCAACACAATGGGTCATTACTTCAATGTTTTCAGTGTTGAGCTAGAATATGTTATAAACTTACATCTAAGATAGTGGAGAACGGGAATTGTTTATGTTTTTCTTGTTAAAAACTTGCTTTCCAAGTAGTTATTAGGGGATTTAACGGTTTTCCTCTCTTCTTTTTTTATAACCTATAATATTATATATTAACAAAGATAAACAAATAATAACAGAGCTGCAGAACGTTTCTTCTTTCATAAACTTTTCATTGTTACAGGCGATAATGAAGAAGACGTAAAAAAAGCAATGGCTATTGTTGAAAGTTTCCCACAGGAGGTAAGTACTGTTGATAATAGTTCTTTAAATGTGAACTACTGAAAACATTAAATAACAATAGTTTATTATTTGTGTTCACGATTATTATTATTATTATAGAAAATTATTTGTATGGTTATATTTATTTGAATATTTCATGGCATGTTCTGAACAACTCGGTCGTTACTCTCAGAGTTCGTTTGTTCACTCATACAAATGACATGTTCTGCATAGAATTACCTGAGTAGACAAGTAAGAAACTTATTGTGGACAGGCAAAGCCGTTCCTAACTTTAAACTGGGATCAGCAGATAATTAACCAGTCACTAAAAGCCTGTTACTTGGTTAATTTTAAATGAATAACAGGATTTATAAATTACCCACATCTGGAGATAAGAAGATTGTTTAGTGGCACCATATCAAGAACTCCAAATCCTTGGTTTCCAAATTCCATGCACTAACCATTAGGTCACAATCTAATACAAATACACATCCATATGAAGAGTATGTTTCAGGAAATTTGTTGCTAAACATAAAATTACACAATGGGCTAACTGTGCTGTGCTTGCCACGAGAATCGAAACCCAATTTTTGGCGTTATAGACAATAGTACTTACTGTTGAATTACTGGAAGGTTATGTATATTTTTGCTATGTAACTGGATATATTTACTCTGCTCATTACGGGTATTCAAACCTAGTTTGGATATAAACCTTCAACCTTATCGCTTAGCGTCTATGGGACTTGATATTATTAGATTATGTTAACGTTTCACCACATAGAAGAAGAGATCTCTCTAATCTATTCATACGTTTATACCAAAATAACTTAACAACTGAGTTCTATTGCACTAACCGTTCCCAGTTTAGTGGTGATAAGTTACATGAAAGGCAGCTAGTAAACATCAAACACCATCAACACTTGACCTCCTCTTTTACCAACTACATTATTATGACCCTCTCAAACTCGCACCCAGCCAGATGGCCAGTCGAGTACCCTAACCATCATGCTATGCCAGACCATTATTTTCACTAAATAATATATTAATATAAATAAATCGCATAAACATTTTTGCTATGTCTTTCAGAAAAAAGATGCATTTGAACAGTGCAAAAACGAAAACAATCCAGACTCTCTGAGTGACGATGAATTCAGGCAGAAGATGTGTGACGACAAAGAATTTGCAAAAACAGTAAGTTACTATTAACCAGTTATTAGAATTCTGTTTTAAGCCTTTAGTAACGTCTGCTTAAAGTAAATAAATAGTTATGTTCACAGTATCGTATTTACAACATCTATTCATTATTCAGATCATTGTTATCGAAGATAGTTCTGAATAAATTGTTTTATTTTATTTTACTATCATATTTTTATATAATCCTTCCGTTGTTCCTTCAAAGACACTCATGTTGTACTTTATAATTAATTACATGCCACTTTTAATATCAACCTGAAGTGGTTTTAGATAATATTATATAATTTAAATTGTAAGAAGTTTTAAGCTAACTAAAATTCCGTTTAAATATTTTCAGATTAATACTGAAAATTTAAGATGTTTTATATTAATAATAAACATATTGATTTTATTACATACCTATATCTCAGATAAATTACTTAATATACCACTTTTCAAGACTGAAACAGGTTATACACTGTGTCCTACATATGCGTCAATAGCAATGAAAGAGTTAATGTGGATGGTTAATTTGAACTCCAACATGGTTGTGGGATTGAGATGGATTTGGTTTTATATTCTAACTTCTCTATATTTATGTCTTCATTAATTCTATAAAGCTTCTCTGATGACAACAGTAAAAATATAGTCGTGTTTGCCTAGAAAAAAAAGTTAAATGCTCTGTTACACAATTTCGTTTCTTTTAATAAGAAATTCCTATAAGTAAAATATTAATTTATTTATTTCTTCCTTTCTCGTCATATGTTTTTCTATATAAACACTGTATGTATGTAATTAATTATAGTCTAACTATTACATCACATCAATATGTTAGTTCCTGTTCACAAACTTTACTTTAAATGCTCATTTCATATGCACGATCCTTGGAACAGATTTTTACGGTCTGCACTTTATCCATGTAAATTATAAACATAATTCTGATATTCTATAAACCTTTTATCAGTAAAAGTAAAATAAAGGAGCAGACTAGTTAAATTCATTGTGTTTATATATTTTACCGTGGTGGTAACATATTTATTGGAAGATATTCATACTTTGTGAATGTTATAAACATTGTTATAACTTTCCTAATTTTTGAAGTCTGTATTATTAATTATTATATTTCCACACTGAGTTACTTCGAGTTTAAGATCAAAGCTATGTGATGAACTGTCTTCGCTATGCAAATTACGGGTATCGTACCCTAATTTGTAACGATGTAAGTATATAAGGTCACCTTTCAGTCATAGCGGGAGTAACTGACCTCAGACACAGCGACACTAATGTTGTTTATCTATATAAAGTTACAGATGTTTTCGTTCTCAATCTTTAGAACACTTAAATATTATGATAGATTTTATGTTAAGCTACAAAAAAATATTTCCTGATGAGCAGACTAAGAACAACATTGTTACTGAATATTACATTATATACAATATGTTATTAACTATCTCTGAATTTTTACTATTGTCAAAATATAAATTCCAAAGTAATTCTATAAGATTAAAATAGAAACAATTTTTTATTGTAACACCTTCCTAATAGACTGATTTACGATAAAATCAATAGTTTTGTTTACCTAGCTTTCATAATATATATGTAATTTTATTTTTATTTGTAGATTAAAAAGTGTGCGATGGGCAAGATGGGAAGTAACTGACGGATTTGTAGAAAACCTACATTTATCTAGTAAGTGTTAGACATGTCTTGGAAGATAATATGACATGTTTTATTTAATATAAGTTTATAATGTAAAGTCTATTCACTTTAATCTATTGGAGCAACTTTCTTTTGTTTTCTTAATATTGTATTTAACCAATGTTTGAATAACTCAAATTCAAATTATATTTTCTAAGAAATATGATCTAGAAGTTTCTCTACTTTTACCAACGTCTAATAGAATTGTTTTGTAGCTCTAATTGTAAATTTGGTTGTAATAATTCCATAGATTTTCCAAACTTCTTACAATATATTATAGTAACTCAAGAACTGGTTACTCCGACGACAAGTAGGAGTTGAATTCGTTTAATTAAAGTATGAATCTTCAAATGTTAGAAGTTTCTAACATTCATACCATTAATACTGAATTATTTATGGAATGTTTATGTAACACTATTAATGCTGCAGTAGATTTAAAAACAAACTTTTTTATTTCAGAAATGACTTAACATCCAATGAGGAAGTCTTCACTTGATTTACGAAAATCTGACTATACAGTTGTTCTGTCTTTATTCTTCTGCGTATTATTATAAATAGTTTACTTGTTTCTAGTGTACTGGTCTTCATTCAATTTTTTATCTTTCAGTGAAATAAATTCATGGATAAAAATGATTGTTATAAATTGTGTTTAATAAACATTTTGTTTGAAATGACGAATGAAGAGAAAAATTAAAACCATGAAAAACTAATACAAATAAATTTCGATTAATTAATCCATAAATCATACAATAAAATTAATATTTATTAATCTAATTGTGGCCAAGAACGTCTTTGCTGTAACTTAGAACTTTAGCGTCACTCAGTTTGTAATAAAACAGTTAAAATTAATCTATATCGTTTCAAAACAAGTTAAAATTATAACTGCAGTAAAACGTTCAAGTAAACTATTAAATAAAACTAAAAGAATGAATTTTCTAAAACCAGTTAAAATTTTCACTTATTATTGAAGAAGCAAAGAAATGAAATGTTTATTTCTCATATTTTCTCTTTCTCTAAGTTTTTGAAGATATGTGGATGGCACAAAAAATACACAAAAAAAGTTTGGTAAAATTTTCCCTAATTATTAAAAATGGAAAGAAAAGAAATGTCTTATTTCATGTATTTTTCATTTTCTAGCTTTTGAGAATATGCTGTTAGGCACTGTCTCTCTCTTTAATATTTTTAATGTTAGATTAGACAACACTACAGACTTGAACCTATATATATAAGCACACCACAATAATCTGTGTCCGTTTTTCTATTGCATAAGTACTTCCAGATCTGAGAGACAATCTCAAACAAACCAATATTTTGGCATTTTCATTGGGGGTTCACAACCCTATCCATTTGTTTATTACTATTATTGAATAATTATTATCTTAAACGTCAAATACTTTCGGATATAGCGCCAACTTCTTACAAAAAAGTTAAAAACATCCAACACAGGCTTTTTACTGTAAACTCCACATTGTAAAAGGCTTCTGTAAACATCTCGGACAGTGAGATAAGTATTACAAGAGCATACAATGTCTCTCACACATTGGGCATCGTTCAACCAATTTATCACGAGAAAATTATTGCACCATTTTGATATTAGTGCAAAGATAAAGCTGCAGTTCTTATCCCTTTTAGCCTTGGAAAATACGGATTTTTTTCCCCTCAGAACGCGGTCCCAGTTGTGATGAATGATAGCCATTCTCTGAAATTTTTTATGTACATAGCAATAAATACTAACAAAATCATTCAACGTATCGTTCAGATGATGTTTATATTACAACTGTTTCGAAAAGTCAGTACCGAAGATCGTTAAATACCATGCAAGTCTTCTTGTGGTTTGATGAAATTATGTTCCTGGCAGCATACTCTCAATTGTTTCAGGAACACCCAAACAGATTGGTATCTCGATATTTAACAACTTCAATGAACAACGAAGAAGGTCTTCATATGCAAGAATAGTTGATTTCTGAAGATCTTACCATATTAAAAGCCGAAATTTCATCATAAGAGAAGAGAATATCTGATACACTTGAGGCTCTAATCGAGTATGTTGACAAATTTCACATTGTAAAATACCTTTCTTTAGCGTTGTTCTGTTACGTACGAGTAGTTTCAGAAAGAGTGCAGCACTATACACTTAATCAAATAGTTCCCCTCTTGGTCACTTCAATGTCAACATGGCTTCATGGAATGCCGTGACAATCACCACATTCCCTCCTAAGATAGAGACATTAACATTTATTTTGTGTGCTGTGTATATCACACTGAAATCATGTAAATATTTACATTAGAAATGTGCTCTCGACTGCCATGTTTATATATTTAACCAATAATTATATGCAGTAACTCACTTGGTCAAATGGAGAAGTTTAGAAAATTTTCCTCCTCTTGTGATACACTTTGGTGAATTTCATACCCAGTCACCTTTCACTGGAAGCATTGAAGACATCTGAGGTGACGCCATATTGAAAAGTTTCTGAACCTGATAACATATCTATCAGGCTGGTATCACTTTCTAATATCTCTTGTTCACCTATAATCAGGGTTTGCTGAATCAATGGTTTCTTTGTCAAAAGCCTTTCAAGGGCTATTTGAATTGACTATGATACAATATTAGTTGATACATTCACATAACTTACTTAATCATTTGAGTACTTAGTTGTTACTTTTATCTGCTCTACATTTCTCTTGAATATGTTGACTACTTTATGAAGTAATTGTTTCTCATTCTGAATTAATTGTGGGTCAATATCGGACACTAATAATTCCCTATTTTTTTAGCAAATGCCTCGCTGAAATTGTGTTTCAATAGACTATATCTGCCATTTCTTCCTCAACGTAAAACGATAACCCTGTCAAATGAACAAGTTCTAAGTAATCTATCATTTAACATGATACCCGAGGTGCTTGAGAAAGTATGATATAGTATGATATCAACGGTGCGATACAAGAAAGTCAGTAGTTACTGCTTTTAGATTTTTTTCTGATTGAATTAAGTCAATGTCAATGTATTATTGTAATACTGGGTAATCACTGAAATAATTCCTCAAGCATATAACTATACACCAAATGTTTGGGTAAAAATTCATCACAACCAGAAACAGTGCAACGTAATTTGTTTACACCTACAACTATAATTCACGTTGTCGATTCCGAAATGTATGAATGTGTGGTATTTATTTATGTTTAATACATTCTTAACATACAACAGTTGCTGTCGTCCTAAAGTGTATTCACATGAAAATTCGATTTGAGACTTTTAAATATGATAAATTAATTCTCTTTTTAATACATTAAGCTATTAACAAAGGTTTGAAACACACAAGTATGACTTTTAAACTAATTATTCATCCATAATCTCATAATGCTCTGAAAATAGGGATTTAAGCAAGATTATCCAGACTAGTTTAGATGGTTACGGTACTCAAGTCGCAATCTGCGAGTCTCTGGTTTGAATCTCCCTCCTACCAAACACGCTCAATAATTCAGCCATGGTGTATTATAATATGACGATTAATCCCATATTCGTTGATTGAAGATAGATTGATCGATTGAGGATTGAAGATTCTACAAAATTAGGAAAGAACACAAAATAATTATAAATTTAAAAACATGTCATAATTAAATTTATTATTTTATTTCTATTGGTTTACTTTCAAGACTTTAGAACTATTAAAATTGAAACCTTTGACATTGTTTATACTGAGTACAACCACAATTTGATAATTTGCCTTTTAGGGTTTGGACTTCATTCACAAATTTCGAAGTGAAAGTGTCGTGAAAGCATACATAAATTCTTACTTCTGCTAAGAAGGCATTCCAGGTTTGTAATAATACTATTTCAACCACACTATGTTCGTCACATTCATTGCTCAGACGCGATTGTCTGAAACCATGGATCTTCAGGCTGGGATACAATAATCTTCATAGCAGTCGAACCACTATTTATATAACCCATTTGTTACCGCGAAGCAGGTCAAGCATGATCATAATTATACTTGTTACAATAAATTACGTTAGGGCTATTGTATAAGCGAACAGATCAGGCCTGCTCTTTAGGTTTAGTTGTTAGGTCAAGTACGACAATATAATTTTGTGGTCTGAATAATTACAAACCAAAATTGTCTGAAATTCCTTTGATAGATCATGTTGCAATGACGTCATAAAATGGCCGACATTGTCTGTTTGTTGGTTTTGTACTTAGTTTTGATAGTAAGTGTTTATAAAATCATATCTAAATTTACTCCCAAGAACTAAATACACTATGGTAGTATGAGAGAGGTACCATTGAACACTTAGAATTAAGTGTTCGGCCTAACTTGTATATAATCTTATGACTATCGTGAAATCATAAACTCTGTGAACTATAAAGAAAGTCTGTTAAAGTTAGGTTTCAGCAATTAACAGATTCTGATTTGGAAATACATTAACCTCATTCTTTATTTAAAAACAAGACTGCTTGATAGAGGGCACTTTTCAAAATTGCATCCATAATGGCTTAAAATGACCAATTTGTAAAGTGTTAGCTGAATTAAATTTTCTTTTTCATCTGGTGTGTATATATATTGTCCAAAAACTCCATTTCAATACATTTGTTAAACTACATTGTATTTGTATTCGCAAAATTACGCAAATATACACACTTTAATTATCTTGCTGCAGTTCTGACCACCAGAAGCATTTTGTGCAATTTCTTCATAGTTTTTTGAATATCCACATTGTTCATCACCTTCCCAGCAGCACTCCTTCAAACAGGAAAGTCCATATTGATAGCAAAGGCAATTCTCTTTGATCCAGCATTTAGTGATACCAATGTAACCACAGTAGAAGTTCAGCATCTTGTTTAAAGCTTTTGGTTCATCAAAAGAGACAGGAACCGTGATGTTAATCTTTAATGTCGAACTGATCTGGAAACTTGTGACTTCTCGAGATGAACTAATGTCAACGTCTTTGCTTCCATGATCTATGTTTAACGTGCTGTACAAATGAGGCTGTACAACTTTGTTATAGGTACAGTCTGCGTTGCGGCCAGGCGAACATGGAGGCCGTTAAGAGATGATTTTTTTTCTTCTAAATGTGAGTGCTTGAAGACAAATTTTGTGCCAGGTATTGTCTGTATTAGCTGCAGCACTGTCTCCTTGCCAACATAGGATGAAATCTTAACCAATGAGAGCATGAACTACTGGCAATACAATATATACTTTTGTTGGTCTGATAGTCTGTGCAACGTCACAATGTGATGAAAACGATTCATTCGACGCATATCAAGGGTCTATTAATCCTACCACATGTGGAATACAGTGTGCTAAGAGAACCACAATCTATGTGTCTGATGACTTTACAGTTAGCTGAAGTGTTGCATTCTTGGTCAGGTTTAATGGATTTAATATTTGTAAGATTAATTTAAGTCATACTTCAAACTTGTATATATATTATATATAAACCATCTGGATATTTAAATTTTTCACTCCCAGAAACCTACACACTACCGTTGCTTGACATCTCAGATATATTGGTATGTTTAAAAATGCTCAGAAAATTTTCTATAAAGCAATTCAAGGTTTGGAAATTCAATCAATTTCTGAACAGTGGCACAAAGACTATATAACAAAAATACCTTAACAAGAGAGAAATTTAAGTTATTGAAGACTGTACAAAAGTGAGAAAAACTTGAAATAATTATTATCAGAACTTTAGGTTTATTAAAATTGGAGCCTTTAAGAATGTTCACACTGAGCCATAACCACGAATTTGATGACGTGCATTTTAGGGTTTGAACGCTATTATATTATTAAATTTCGTAATTGAAGTGTCATCAAAATATACATCAATTCTTACGTCTGATAAAAATACATCTGAAACCCAATCTATCATTCAATTCGCCACTTTCACTGAAGTGTAACCCTAACACCAGACTGCACCAGACTCGATAAAAGAAAATGTAGTTGTAATCTGAAGCAAAACTTCTTTCTTGTGTTAATATTCTCCAAAACAGTTTCAGAAACATCATATTGTGATATTTTTCTTCGAATATTTTCAATCAACAACTTCAGTAAGAGAAAAACTATTTATGTTGCAATCTATTTTACTTTACGATTTCATAAGGATCTTATGATTAATTTGACAGAGTACTACAGTTTCTACAGGAGATATTAAAAATACGATTCATATTGTAATTATTTTATGTTCTTATGGATGGAGGAATTATAGATGGGACTTCGAAGGTATTCTTAATTATTACAAATGTGTTGATTTGACATCGGTTATTAAGCAAGAAGCAACACAACGAGTGACTTGCGCAAAGCAACTCGAGGGCTATCTGTGCTTTGCCTACTAGAGGTATCCGTAGACATACCAGAGTGGAGTCAAATGTCAGTGAGTAACTGAGTAAGTAATTTTATTTCTGATAAAACACGAAATATCTTTACAACACACGTTATACATAATCATATATGTATTTATGTTGTCTTTAGGAAATCTTCCTTGTTCTGTTATTAACACGAATTTTCTCAAATATATGACTATTTTTTATCTTTTGGACTTCGTATCTTAGACACGTTCTGAGTTAGATTGGCATTTAGTGACCCCGTTATAGTAATTTTAATATCATAATCAGCGTACCAATTGAATAAATTACAACCATAAATATGTTTCTCAACTTTAATGGACCGCAACTTCCTGTTGAATGAAAAACCGTTTCGTTTTCTGTACTGAGGTCTTCTTCATGAGTACTACGCACCTTTCAAAACCTATACGTGTACAAGGACATCGATGAAATGTCATATTCAATACAAACTGTACATTGCTTTAAATATTTAGATTGTCATAACACGCACTCGTAAAAACAAACAAACAAAAATATGCAGTTCTTAATTGTTTGTGCACAGCTTTCGTTAAATTAACGAACTCGAGCGAGACTCACGCATATTTGTGAAAGTATCAGTCCACAGATCAAAGTATACACAGCCACATGGCCGCAATATTACAAGCGACATTGTATTTTATCTATAAAATCTGATACGGAAAACTTGAATGGATGCAGTTTTCAATTTGTAACAGACTTTTTTAAAAGTTTTTATAAAGTCTCTACAAGGCTCAGCTAATTTGAACGTCCACTTTCAGGTTCTTGTGTCCTTTGTTATAAAGCAGATAATTACACTATGGGTTAATGTTGTTCTCCTCACCGCAGTAGCCGAAACCAGATATCTTTTAGTGTAAGAAGCTACCACCCAGCTACAGAAGTAGACACCACATTATATCTGCTGTTCTTTTAAGGTTTTGATTAATATGAAACTGGTAGAACGAGACTGTGCTTTAAAAGACAGTGCACCAATGTTGAAATGGTATTTCTAGACCGCACCCTGAAAGTTAATACACCAGTTGTAACTGTTTAGAGTATCCCGAAAGCTAAAAATTAATCAGTCCTAATGAATGGTGCTCCAACTGAAAACGTGTCCTAAAGATTAATGTATTTTACGGAATATCAAATTTATTTTAATAATTGATATAAACACATTCCGTATCGAAATAGATATTATGATTTAAAGACATGTATAGAAACCTTTCTCAAATTCTACCATATGAAACTAAACAGACGTAATAGAGTCATGAATTAAGTCATCGTAATTAAAACAAACGATTCTTTACTGAGTTTTAAGGCTGTCATACAATAAGCAACAAAGAGAACCATTTCTCTAACGGGTTCTTTACAAACGAAACAACGATTTAATTGATTTGAAAAATATACTCAACTTCGTGAAACAAATTTTTATTGTTGGTCAAATGGAAGATTTTTTATTTGAAGATCCTTTAATAAAGACAATGGAGACAAACATGACAATTTCTTAACATAAGTCTTAAAATGATGTATTTCTATTATAGTAAGACCAGGTAGAACTCTCTTTTGATTTCTGTACCAGTGAATTGGCGTTTCAATCCCAAAAATGCTGAATCAAGTTGTAAAACTAATAATCTCAATTAGTGTATTCAAAGTTGAAAATTGTGTGAACTTTATGGATTTCTTTATAAGTTTTTTTAATGGTAACTTCTTCTGTTGATTTATCTGTGACGAGATACAGACATACATGATGCCAGTAAGTCATTGTAGGAAATTATTTAGCAGGAAAACTCATTAATGCATAGAAAATATATATAGAAATCAAATTCATCATTTTTCTCATCACTTATTCTTTTACACATCAAGGCCTTTTAAATCTGGGAGAATAAGGTTCTATATTGAACTCTTCTTACAATTCATCACTGGTCACTTTATACTGTTTTTTTTTCTTTTAATTTCTCGAAAACTTATTTTAAAATACCAAGTTAGTAGTTGCGAAATTTGTAGTGATTGACTAGACATAAGGCAGCTTGTTAACACTACCAACAGTTTCTAATTATGATGTGTTAGAATAAAGGCAAAATAGCTACTTCGCTCCACCTATCACCAACTATCGGAATACTCTTTACCAACCAATAATGGAATTGAACATCACTTAACAACGCCCTCGTGGCTGAAAGGACGAGCATATCCCACGAAGATATTCAATACCGCGACCCTTAGATTGCGAGTGGAGTGTTATCAACGCCATGTTTGTCAAGCTTACTGAAAACTGGTTTCTGAAAACTTCCCGCACCATTATCCCTGAACAAAGGCTACTCGAGAGAACAAACCTTAGCTTCATAACTCGAAATACCATAGAAACAATTCTTATTGCACTACCATACGAAACCTACCTATGTTATTATTTGAGTTTTTCAGAGTTACTGGTGAGGGATGGAATTTCTCGAAACCAGTATAAATCAATGACAGCTTGAGGTTTATTTGAAATTCTCGATGTTTGGTTCAGATTTTTCCAGAATTTTGTCTTCTCGTTCGCTCTATACACCTTTTACAATGACTTTTTTATTTTCAAGAGAAGTGTATTCAAATACACCTATTTTAGATTGTTTTCTGTACAGCCAAACGGAGCACTACATGTTAACATTCTCTAATTCCAGTTACTAGTAAACAATATTCATCACAAACTCTTGACTGATGGAACAATGAGACTTCACCATTCTTGGAAAGAGCTACAAACAATGAATGTTTCGATTACTACTAACCCACGTTCCGGTCCTGAACAAAATAGAAGGATAAAAAATGAACATTCTCTTAACGAACAGTTCTTTACAGCTATTCAGTTAACCGTGCGTATTCGTCTTATTGTGACTTTGTGTGACTAACTGAGTATGTAACAACAACACACCGAATTCCAGAAGCTTAGGGTGCATGCGTTAAAAATCACGTGACAGTTTTTGTGAGTATAAATACAAAACAAACAAATATTCTTCTGTAAACATCAGTTTGGTATAAAAGAATGATCTAGCAGCTTAACATAGTTTGGTTTGTTCAAACACGCAATATTTTACTTCATAATTTTAAAAACAGCGTTTCTTAACAGTGAGTAGCATATGAGTGATTCTGTGCATAAACCTGAACAAACAAAGAAGCGATAACACAAAAGGCAAAAATGATCCGTCAAATATATTGTTTAAAGGCAATGTTTCATCAGAGATACTAGAATAAATAGTTTTCTAACAGTAGATCAACATGGACATTTCTTACTGTAATGTACGAGTTAAAACCTTTTTTTTCCCTCTATTGTTAAGATTTGTATAAAAACGCAAATAATTTCACCAAAATATTATTATCCGTCTGACTCAGAACATCAGCTGACAGTTTGGACACTGTAGACTTGTTCTTCTAAAACCATCAGAAATGAAGAGTCTAGCGGTATTGCTTCTGGTGACTATTTTCGTTGCGGTTGCTTTGGGCAAAGGAAAAGGACATGGAAAATTACACAAGTTAATGTGCAATAAGTGACTTTTATAAAATAGTTCGTGTAGCAGATTATTTTATAACATCATTGACACCGGTTCTTGCTAGTTTCACGTGCTTCAATGATATAACGTAATAATAACTAAAGATGAAAGGTCAGTGTAAATGTTTGTATATTCACAAATTTATATTTAAAATAAGTAAAATGTTATTTGTGTGTAGTTGAGAGTAAAGCCAACACAATGGGTCATTACTTCAGTGTTTTCAGTGATGAGCTAGAATATGTTATAAACTTACAGCTAAGATAGTGGAGAACGGAATTGTTTATGTTTTTCTTGTTAAAACTTGCTTTCCAAGTAGTTATTAGGGATTTAACGGTTTTCCTCTCTTTTTTTTATAACCTATAATATTATATATTAACAAAGATAAACAAATAATAACAGAGCTGCAGAACGTTTCTTCTTTCATAAACTTTTCATTGTTACAGGCGATAATGAAGAAGACGTAAAAAAAGCAATGGCTATTGTTGAAAGTTTCCCACAGGAGGTAAGTACTGTTGATAATAGTTCTTTAAATGTGAACTACTGAAAACATTAAATAACAATAGTTTATTATTTGTGTTCATGATTATCGTTATTATTATAGAAAATTATTTATATGGTTATTTTTATTTGAATATTTCATGGCATGTTCTGAACAACTCGGTCGTTACTCTCAGAGTTCGTTTGTTCACTCATACAAATGACATGTTCTGCATAGAATTACCTGAGTAGACAAGTAAGAAACTTATTATAGACAGGCATAGCTGTTCCTAACTTTAAACTGGGATCAGCAGATAATTAACCAGTCACTAAAAGCCTGTTAGTTGGTTAATTTTAAATGAATAACAGGATTTATAAATTACCCACATCTGGAGATAAGAAGATTGTTTAGTGGTACCATATCAAGAACTCCAAATCCTTGGGTTCCAGCATTCGATGCACTAACCATTAGGTCACAATCTAATACAAATACACATCCATATGAAAAGTATGTTTCAGGAAATTTGTTGCTGAACATAAAATTACACAATGAGCTAACTGTGCTGTGCTTGCCACGAGTATCGAAACCCAATTTTGGCGTTATAGACAATAGTACTTACTGTTGAATTACTGGAAGGTTATGTATATTTTTGCTATGTAACTGGATATATTTACTCTGCTCATTATGGGTATTCAAACCTAGTTTGGATATAAACCTTCAACCTTATCGCATAGCGTCTATGGGACTTGATATTATTAGATTATGTTAACGTTTCACCACATAGAAGAAGAGATCTCTCTAATCTATTCATACGTTTATACCAAAATAACTTAAAACTGAGTTCTATTGCACTAACCGTTCCCTGATTAGTGGTGATAAGTTACATGAAAGGCAGCTAGTAAACATCAAACACCATCAACACTTGACCTCCTCTTTTACCAACTACATTATTATGACCCTCTCAAACTCGCACCCAGCCAGATGGCCAGTCGAGTACCCTAACCATCATGCTATGCCAGACCATTATTTTCACTAAATAATATATTAATATAAATAAATCGCATAAACATTTTTGCTATGTCTTTCAGAAAAAAGATGCATTTGAACAGTGCAAAAACGAAAACAATCCAGACTCTCTGAGTGACGATGAATTCAGGCAGAAGATGTGTGACGACAAAGAATTTGCAAAAACAGTAAGTTACTATTAACCAGTTATTAGAATTCTGTTTTTAAGCCTTTAGTAACGTCTGCTTAAAGTAAATAAATAGTTATGTTCACAGTATCGTATTTACAACATCTATTCATTATTCAGATCATTGTTATCGAATATAGTTCTATATAAATTGTTTTATTTTATTTTTCTATCATATTTATATATAATCCTTCCGTTGTTCCTTCAAAGAGACTCATATTTTACTTTATAATTAATTACATGCCACTTTTAATATCAACCTGAAGTGGTTTTAGAAAATAGTATATAATTTAAATTGTAAGAAGTTTTAAGTTAACTAAAATTCCGTTCAAATATTTTCAGATTAATACTGAAAATTTAAGATGTTTTATATTAATAATAAACATATTGATTTTATTACATACCTATATCTCAGATAAATTACTTAATATACCACTTTTCAAGACTGAAACAGGTTATACACTGTGTCCTACATATGCGTCAATAGCAATGAAAGAGTTAATGTGGATGGTTAATTTGAACTCCAACATGGTTGTGGGATTGGGATGGATTTGGTTTTATATTCTAACTTCTCTATATTTATGTCTTCATTAATTCTATAAAGCTTCTCTGATGACAACAGTAAAAATATAGTTGTGTTTGCCTAGAAAAAAAAGTTAAATGCGCTGTTACATAATTTCGTTTCTTTTAATAAGAAATTCCTATAAGTAAAATATTATTTTATTTATTTCTTCCTTTCTCGTCATATGTTTTTCTATATAAAAACTGTATGTATGTAATTAATTATAGTCTAACTATTACATCACATCAATATGTTAGTTCCTGTTCACAAACTTTACTTTAAATGCTCATTTCATATGCACGATCCTTGGAACAGATTTTTACGGTCTGCACTTTATCCATGTAAATTATAAACATAATTCTGATATTCTATAAACCTTTTATCAGTAAAAAGTAAAATAAAGGAGCAGACTAGTTAAATTCATTGTGTTTATATATTTTACCGTGGTGGTAACATATTTATTGGAACATATTCATACTTTGTGAATGTTATAAACATTGTTATAACTTTCCTAACTTTTGAAGTCTGTATTATTAATTATTATATTTTCACACTGAGTTTCTTCGAGTTTAAGATCAAAGCTACGTGATGAACTGTCTTCGCTATGCAAATTACGGGTATCGTACCCTAATTTGTAACGATGTAAGTATATAAGGTCACCTTTCAGTCATAGCGGGAGTAACTGACCTCAGACACAGCGACACTAATGTTGTTTATCTATATAAAGTTACAGATGTTTTCGTTCTCAATCTTTAGAACACTTAAATATTATGATAGATTTTATGTTAAGCTACAATATAAAATATTTCCTGATGAGCAGACTAAGAACAACATTGTTACTGAATATTACATTATATACAATATGTTATTAACTATCTCTGAATTTTTACTATTGTCAAAATATAAATTCCAAAGTAATTCTATAAGATGAAAGTAGAAACAATTTTTTTATTGTAACACCTTCCTAATAGACTGATTTACGATAAAATCAATAGTTTTGTTTACTTGACTTTCATAATATATATATAATTTTCTTTTTACTTGTAGATTAAAAAGTGCGCGATGGGCAAGATGGGAAGAAACTGACGGATTTGTAGAAAACCTACATTTATCTAGTAAGTGTTAGACATGTCTTGGAAGATAATATGACATGTTTTATTTAATATAAGTTTATAATGTAAAGTCTATTCACTTTAATCTATTGGAGCAACTTTCTTTTGTTTTCTTAATATTGTATTTAACCAATGTTTGAATAACTCAAATTCAAATTATATTTTCTAAGAAATATGATCTAGAAGTTTCTCTACTTTTACCAACGTCTAATAGAATTGTTTTGTAGCTCTAATTGTAAATTTGGTTGTAATAATTCCATAGATTTTCCAAACTTCTTACAATATATTATAGTAACTCAAGAACTGGTTACTCCGACGACAAGTAGGAGAT
Organism: Tachypleus tridentatus; assembly: GCF_004210375.1. Taxonomy (NCBI): domain Eukaryota; kingdom Metazoa; phylum Arthropoda; class Merostomata; order Xiphosura; family Limulidae; genus Tachypleus; species Tachypleus tridentatus. Next base: position 28,960,387 of record NC_134828.1, on the reverse strand, counting down.
GAATTCGTTTAATTAAAGTATGAATCTCCAAATGTTAGAAGTTTTTAACATTCATACCATTAATACTGAATTATTTATGGAATGTTTATGTAACACTATTAATGCTGCAGTAGATTTAAAAACAAACTTTTTTATTTCAGAAATGACTTAACATCCAATGAGGAAGTCTTCACTTGATTTACGAAAATCTGACTATACAGTTGTTCTGTCTTTATTCTTCTGCGTGTTATTATAAATAGTTTAATTGTATCTAGTGTACTGGTCTTCATTCAATTTTTTATCTTTCAGTGAAATAAATTCATGGATAAAAATGATTGTTATAAATTGTGTTTAATAAACATTTTGTTTGAAATGACGAATGAAGAGAAAAATTAAAACCAGGAAAAACTAATACAAATAAATTTCGATTAATTAATCCATAAATCATACAATAAAATTAATATTTATTAATCTAATTGTGGCCAAGAACGTCTTTGCTGTAACTTAGAACTTTAGCGTCACTCAGTTTGTAATAAAACAGTTAAAATTAATCTATATCGTTTCAAAACAAGTTAAAATTATAACTGCAGTAAAACGTTCAAGTAAACTATTAAATAAAACTAAAGAATGAATTTTCTAAAACCAGTTAAAATTTTCACTTATTATTGAAGAAGCAAAGAAATGAAATGTTTATTTCTCATATTTTCTCTTTCTCTAAGTTTTTGAAGATATGTGGATGGCACAAAAAATACACAAAAAAGTTTGGTAAAATTTTCCCTAATTATTAAAGATGGATTAATTATTAATTATTATTTCATGTATTTTTCATTTTCTAGCTTTTGAGAATATGCTGTTAGGCACTGTCTCTCTCTTTAATATTTTTAATGTTAGATTAGACACACTACAGACTTGAACCTATATATATAAGCACACCACAATAATCTGTGTCCGTTTTTCTATTGCATAAGTACTTCCAGATCTCTGAGACAATCTCAAACAAACCAATATTTTGGCATTTTCATTGGGGGTTCACAACCCTATCCATTTGTTTATTACTATTATTGAATAATTATTATCTTAAACGTCAAATACTTTCGGATATAGCGCCAACTTTTTACAAAAAAGTTAAAAACATCCAACACAAGCTTTTCACTGTAAACTCCACATTGAAAAAGGCTTCTGTAAACATCTCGGACAGTGAGATAAGTATTACAAGAACATACAATGTCTCTCACACATTGGGCATCGTTCAACCAATTTATCACGAGAAAATTATTGCACTATTTTGACATTAGTGCAAAGATAAAGCTGCAGTTCTTATCTCTTTTAGTCTTGGAAAATACGGATTTTTTTGCCTTCAGAACGCTGTCCCAGATGTGATGAATGATAGCCATTCTCTGAAATTTTTTATGTACATCGCAATAAATACTAACAAACTCATTCAACGTATCGTTCAGATGATGTTTATGTTACAACTGTTTCGAAAAGTCAGTACCAAAGATCGTTAAATCCCATGCAAGTCTTCTTGTGGTTTGATGAAATTATGTTCCTGGCAGCATACTCTGAACTGTTTCAGGAACACCCAAACAGATTGGTATCTCGATACCTAACAACTTCAATAAACAACGTAGAAGGTCCTCATAAGCAAGAATAGTTGATTTCTGAAGACTTTACCATATAAAAAGACGAAACTTCATCATAAGAGAAAAGAATATCTGATACACTTGAGGCTCTAATCGAGTATGTTGACAATTTTACTTTGTAAAATACCTTTCTTTAGTGTTGTTCTGTTACGTACGAGTAGTTTCAGAAAGAGTGCAGCACCATACACGTAATCAAATAGTTCCCCTTTTGGTCACTTCAATGTCAACATGGCTTCATGGAATGCCGTGACAATCACCACATTCCCTCCTAAGATAGAGACATTTACATTTATTTTGTGTGCTGTGTATATCACACTGAAATCATATATGCAAAAACGGCTCGTTTGGGCTGAGAAAACACTTTACATAGAAGAGCGAACAACGTTTCGACCTTCTTCGGTCATCGTCAGGTTCACAAAGGTTCGTTTTCTCAGCCCAAACGAGCCGTTTTTGCATATATATTTCTCAACAAGTGGGTTTCTCGTCATCACTGACACTGAAATCATGTAAATATTTACATTAGAAATGTGCTCTCGACTGCCATGTTTATATATTTAACCAATAATTATATGCAGTAACACACTTGGTCAAATGGAGAAGTTTAGAAAACTTTCCTCCTCTTGTGATACACTTTGGTGAATTTCATACCCAGTCACCTTTCACTGGAAGCATTGAAGACATCTGAGGTGACGCCATATTGAAAAGTTTGTGAACCTGATAACATATCTATCAGGCTGGTATCACTTTCTAATATCTCTTGTTCACCTATAATCAAAGGTTTGCTGAATCAAAGGCTCCTTTGTCAAAAAGCCTTTCAAGGGCTATTTGAAATGAGTATGATACAATGTTAGTTGATACATTGACATAACTTACTTAATCATTTGAGTACTTAGTTGTTATTTTTATCTGCTCTACATTTCTCTTGAATATGTTGACAACTTTATGAAGTAATTGTTTCTCATTCTGAAGTAATTGTGGGTCAATATCGGACACTAATAATTCCCTATTTTCTTAGCAAATGCCTCGCTGAAATTGTGTTTGAACAAACTATATCTGTCATTTCTTCCTGATCGTAAAACGATAGCACTGTTAAATAGACAGGTTCTATGTAACTTATCATTTATCATGATACCCGAGGTGCTTGAGAAAGTATGATGTGGTATGATATCAACGGTGCGATACAAGAAAGTCAGTAGTTACTGCTTTTAGATTTTTTTTCTGATTGAATTAAGTCAATGTCAATGTATTATTGTAATATTGGGTAATCACTGAAATAATTCCTCAAGCATATAACTATACACCAAAATGTTTGGATAAAAATTCATCACAACCAGAAACAGTGCAACGTAATTTCTTTACACCTACAACTATAATTCACGTTGGCGATTCCGAAAT
>NC_134828.1:28883420-28956870 GCF_004210375.1 Tachypleus tridentatus | reverse complement strand
AAATTTTATGTTTAGCAAAACAAATTTCCTGAAACATATTCTCTTCATATGGATGTGTATTTGTACTTATTTGTGACCTAATGGTTAGTGCATCGAAGCTGGAACTCAAGGATTTTGAGTTCTTGATATGGTACCACTAAACAATATTTCTTATCTCCGGATGTGGATAATTTATAAATCCTGTTATTCATTTAAAATTAACCAACTGACAGGCTTTTAAGTGACTGGTTAATTATCTGCTGATCCCAGTTTAAAGTTAGGAACGACTATGCCTGTCCACAATAAGTTTCTTACTTGTCTACTCAGGTAATTTCTATGCAGAACATGTCATTTGTAGTGAGTGAACAAACGAACTCTGAGAGGTAACGACCGAGTTGTTCAGAACATGCCATGAAATATTCAAATAAAAATAACCATATAAATAATTTTCTATAATAAAAAAAACGATAATCATGAACACAAATAATAAACTATTGTTATTTAATGTTTTTCAGTAGTTCACAGTTAAAGAACTATTATCAACAGTACTTACCTCCTGTGGGAAACTTTCAACAATAGCCATTGCTTTTTTTTTTACTTCTTCATTATCGCCTGTAACAATGAAAAGTTTATGAAAAGAAGAAGAAACGTTTTAAAGCTCTGTTATTATTTGTTTATCTTTGTTAATATATATATATTATACGTTATAAAAAGAGAGAAGAGAAGAAAACCTTTAAATACCCTAACAACTACTCTGAAAGAAACAAGTTTTAACAAGAAAAACATAAACAATTCCTGTTCTCCACTATCTTAGCTGTAAGTTTATAAATATATTCTGGCTCAACACTGAAAACATTGAAGTAATGACCCATTGTGTTGGTTTCTTTACTCTCAACTACACACAAATAATGATTTTACTTATTGTAAATATAAATTTGTGAATATACAAACATTTACACTGACCTTTCATCTTTAGTTATTATTAATCGTAAGGTAAAATAGATTGCAACATAGAATAGTTTTTCTCTTACTGAAGTTGTTGAGGGAAAATATTAAAAGAGAAAAATATTACAATATGATGTTTCTGAAACTGTTTTGGAGAATATTAACACAAGAAAGAAGTTTTACTTCAGATTACAACTACATTTTCTTTCTCGACTCTGGAGCAGTCTGGTTGTTAGGGTTACACTTCAGTGAAAGTGGCGAATTGAATGATAGATTGGTCAGACAGATGTCTTTTTTATCAGACGTAAGAATTGATATATATTTTGATGACACTTCAATTACGAAATTTAATAATATAATAGCGTTCAAACCCTAAAATGCACGTCATCAAATTCGCTGTTATGGCTCAGTGTGAACATTCTTAAAGGCTCCAGTTTTAATAAACCCTAAAGATCTGATAATAATTATTTCAAGTTTTTCTCACTTTTGTACAGTCTTCAATAACTTAAATTTCTCTCTTGTTAAGGTATTTTTGTTATATAGTCTTTTGTGCCACTGTTCAGAAATTGATTGAATTTCCAAACCTTGAATTGCTTTATAGAAAATGTTCTGAGCATTTTTAAACATACCAATATATCTGAGATGTCAAGCAACGGTAGTGTGTAGGTTTCTGGGAGTGAAAATTTTAAATATCCAGATGGTTTATATATAATATATATACAAGTTTGAAGTATGACTTAAATTAATCTTACAAATATTAAATCCATTAAACCCTGACCAAGAATGCAACACCTCAGCTAACTGTAAAGTCATCAGACACATAGATTGTGGTCTCTTAGCACACTGTATTCCACATATGGTACCATTAATAGACCCTTGATTGCGTCGAATGAATCGTTTTCATCACATTGTGACGTTGCACAGACTATCAGACTAACAAAACTATATATTGTATTGCCAGTAGTTCATGCTCTCATTGGTTAAGATTTCATCCTATGTTGGCAAGGAGAAAGTGCTGCAGCTAATACAGACAATACCTGGCACAAAATTTGTCTTCAGGCACTCACATTTAGAGGAAAAAAATCATCTCTAACGAGCTCCCTATTCGCCTGGCTGCAACGCAGACTGTACCTATAACAAAGCTGTACAGCCTTATTTGTAAAGCACGTTAAACATAGATCATGGTAAGCAAAGACGTTGACATAAGTTCATCTCGAGAAATCACAAGTTTCCAGACCAGTTCGATATTAAAGATTTACATCACTGTTCCTGTCTCTTTTGATGAACCAAAAGCTTTAAACAAGATGCTGAACTTCTACTGTGGTTACATTGGTATCACTATGTGCTCGACCAAAGTGAATTGCCTTTGCTATCAATATGGACCCTTCTGTTTGAAGGAGTGCTGCTGGGAAAGTGATGAACAATGTGGATATTCAAAAAACTATGAAGAAATTGCACAAAATGCTTCTGGTGGTCTGAACAGCAGTAAGATAATTAAAGTGTGTATATTTGCGTAATTTTGCGAATACAAATACAATATAGTTTAACAAATGTATTGAAATGGAGTTTTTGGACAATATATATACACACTAGATTAAAAAAAGAAAATTTAATTCAGCTATACACTTAAAATTGGTTATTTTAAGCTATTATAGATGCAATTTTGAAAAGTGTCTTCTATCAAGCAATCGTATTTTTAAATAAAGAATGAGGTTAATCTATTTCCAAATCAGCATCTGTTAATTGCTGAAACCTAACTTTAACAGACTTTCTTTATAGTTCACAGAGTTTATGATTTCACGATAGTCATAAGATTATATACGAATTAGCCCGAACACATAATTCTAAGTGTTCAATGGTACCTCTATAATACTACCATAGTGTATTTAGTTTTGGGGAGTAAATTTAGATATTATTTTATAAACACTTACTATCAAAACTAAATACAAAAACAAACAAACAGGCAAAGTCGGCCGTTTTATGACGTCATTTCAACATGGTCCATCAAAGGAATTTCAGACAATTTTAGTTTGTAATTTTTCAGACCGCAAAAATATATTGTCGTACTTGACCTAAGAACTAAACCTACAGAGCAGGCCTAATCTGCTCGCTTATATGATAGCCCTAACGTAATTCTATTGTACCAAGTATAATTATGATCATGCTTGACCAGCTTCGCGGTAACAAATGGGTTATATAAATAGTGTTTCGACTGCTATGAAGATTATTGTATCCCAGCCTAAAAATCCATGGTTTCAGACAATCGCGTCCTGAGCAATGAATGTGATGAACATAGTGTGGTTGAAATAGTATTATTACAAACCTGGAATGTCTTCTTGTTAATAGCTTAATGTATTAAAAAGAGAATTAATTTATTATATTTAAAAGTCTCAAATCGAATTTTCATGTGAATACACTTTAGGACGACAGCAACTGTTGGATGTTAAGAATGTATTAAACATAAATAAATACCACACATTCATACATTTCGGATTCGACAACGTTAATTATAGTTGTAGGTGTAAACAAATTACGTTGCACTGTTTCTGGTTGTGATGAATTTTTACCCAAACATTTTGGTGTATAGTTATATGCTTGAGGAATTATTTCAGTGATTACCCAGTATTACAATAATACATTCACATTGATTTAATTCAATCGGAAAAAAATCTAAAAGCAGTAACTACTGACTTTCTTGTATCGCGCCGTTGATACCATACCACATCATACTTTCTCAACCTCCAGTATATCATGTTAAATGATAGATTACTTAGAACTTGTTCATTTGACAGGGTTATCGTTTTACGTTCAGGAAGAAATGGCAGATATAGTCTATTGAAACACAATTTCAGCGAGGCATTTTGCTAAAAAATAGGGAATTATTAGTATCCGATATTGACCCACATATACTTCAGAATGAGAAACAATTACTTCATAAAGTTGTCAACATATTCAAGAGAAATGTACAGCAGATAAAAAAGTAACAACTAATTACTCAAATGATTAAGCAAGTTATGTCAATGTATCAACTAATATTGTATCATACTCAATTCAAATAGCCCTTGAAAGGCTTTTTTGACAAAGGAGCCTTTGATTCAGCAAACCCTGATTATAGGTGAACAAGAGATATTATAAAGTGATACCAGCCTGATAGATATGTTATCAGGTTCAGGAACTTTCAATATGGCGTCACCTCAGATGTCTTCAATGCTTCCAGTGAAAGGTGACTGGGTATGAAATTCACCAAAGTGTATCACAAGAGGAGGAAAATTTTCTAAACTTCTACATTTTACCAAGTGAGTTAGTGTATATAATTTTGTTAAATATATAAACATGGCAGTCGAGAGCACATTTCTAATGTAAATATTTACATAATTTCAGTGTGATATACACAGCACTCAAAAAATAAATGTTAATGTCTCTATCTTATGAGGGAATGTGGTGATTGTCAAGGCATTCCATGAAGCCATGTTGACATTGAAGTGACCAGAACGGGAACTATTTGATTACGTGTATGGTGCTGCACTCTTTCTGAAACTACTCGTACGTAACAGAACAACACTAAAGAAAGGTATTTTACAAAGTAAAATTGTCAACATACTCGATTAGAGCCTCAACTGTATCAGATATTCTCTCTTTTTGATGAAGTTTCGGCTTTTATATGTCAAGATCTTCAAAATCAACTATTCTTGCATATAAATACCTTCTACGTTGTTCATTAAAGTTGTTAGGTATCGAGATACCAATCTATTTGGGTGTTCCTGAAACAATTGAGAGTATGCTGCCAGGAACATAATTTCATCAAACCACAAGAAGACTTGCATGGGATTTAACGATCTTCGGTACTGACTTTACGAAACAGTTGTAATATAAACATCATCTGAACGATACGTTGAATGATTTTGTTAGTATTTATTGCTATGTACCTAAAAAATTTCAGAGAATGGCTATCATTCATCACATCTGGGACAGCGTTCTGAAGGCAAAAAATCCGTATTTTCCAAGGCTAAAAGGATAAGAACTGCAGTTTTATCTTTGCACTAATGTCAAAATAGTGCAATAATTTCTCGTGATAAATTGGTTGAACGATGCCCAATGTGTGAGAGACATTGTATGTTCTTGTAATACTTATCTCACTGTCCGAGATGTTTACAGAAGCCTTTTTCAATGTGGAATTTACAGTGAAAAGCCTGTGTTGGATGTTTTTTAAGTTTTTTTTAAGAAGGTGGCGCTATATCCGAAAGTATTTGACGTTTAAGATAATAATTATTCAATAATAGTAGTAAACAAATGGATAGGGTTGTGAACCCCCAATGAAAATGCCAAAATATTGGTTTGTTTGAAATTGTCTCAGAGATCTGGAAGTACTTATGCAATAGAAAAACGGACACACAGATTATTGTGGCGTGCTTATATATATAGGTTCAAGTCTGTAGTGTGGTCTAATCTAACATTAAAAATATTAAAGAGAGAGACAGTGCCAAACAGCATATTCTCAAAAGCTAGAAAATGAAAAATACATGAAATAAGACATTTCTTTTCTTTCCATCTTTAATAATTAGGGAAAATTTTAACTGGTTTTAGAAAATTCATTCTTTTAGTTTTATTTAATAGTTTACTTGAACATTTTACTGCAGTTATAATTTTAACTTGTTTTGAAACGATATATATTAATTTTAACTGTTTTATTACAAACTGAGTGACGCTAAAGTTCTAAGTTACAGCAAAGACGTTCTTGGCCACAATTAGATTAATAAATATTAATTTTATTGTATGATTTATGGATTAATTAATCGAAATTTATTTCTATTAGTTTTTCCTGGTTTTAATTTTTCTCTTCATTCGTCATTTCAAACAAAATGTTTATTAAACACAATTTATAACAATCATTTTTATCCATGAATTTATTTCACTGAAAGATAAAAACAAATTGAATGAAGACCAGTACACTAGAAACAATTAAACTATTTATAATAACACGCAGAAGAATAAAGACAGAACAACTGTATAGTCAGATTTTCGTAAATCAAGTGAAGACTTCCTCATTGGATGTTAAGTCATTTCTGAAATAAAAAAGTTTGTTTTTAAATCTACTGCAGCATTAATAGTGTTACATAAACATTCCATAAATAATTCAGTATTAATGGTATGAATGTTAAAAACTTCTAACATTTGGAGATTCATACTTTAATTAAACGAATTCAACTCCTACTTGTCGTCGGAGTAACCAGTTCTTGAGTTACTATAATATATTGTAAGAAGTTTGGAAAATCTATGGAATTATTACAACCAAATTTACAATTAGAGCTACAAAAAATTCTATTAGACGTTGGTAAAAGTAGAGAAACTTTAGATCATATTTCTTAGAAAATATAATTTGAATTTGAGTTATTCAAACATTGGTTAAATACAATATTAAGAAAACAAAAGAAAGTTGCTCCAATAGATTTAAGTGAATAGACTTTACATTATAAACTGATATTAAATAAAACATGTCATATTATCTTCCAAGACATGTCTAACACTTACTAGATAAATGTAGGTTTTCTACAAATCCGTCAGTTTCTTCCCATCTTGCCCATCGCGCACTTTTTAATCTACAAGTAAAAAGAAAATTATATATATATATTATGAAAGCCAAGTAAACAGAACTATTGATTTTATCGTAAATCAGTCTATTAGGAAGGTGTTACAATAAAAAATTGTTTCTATTTTAATCTTATAGAATTACTTTGGAATTTATATTTTGACAATAGTAAAAATTCAAAGATAGTTAATAACATATTGTATATAATGTAATATTCAGTAACAATGTTGTTCTTAGTCTGCTCACCAGAAGATATTTTATATTGTAGCTTAACATAAAATCTATCATAATATTTAAGTGTTCTAAAGATTGAGAACGAAAACATCTGTAACTTTATATAGATAAACAACATTAGTGTCGCTGTGTCTAAGGTCAGTTACTCCCGTTATGACTGAAAGGTGACCTTATATACTTACATCGTTACAAATTAGGGTACGATACCCGTAATTTGCATGGCGAAGACAGTTCATCACGTAGCTTTGATCTTAAACTCGAAGAAACTCAGTATGAAAATATGATAATTAATAATACAGACTTCAAAAGTTAGGAAAGTTATAACAATGTTTATAACATTCACAAAGTATGAATATGTTCCAATAAATATGTTACCACACGGTAAAATATATAAACACAATGAATTTAACTAGTCTGCTCCTTTATTTTACTTTTTACTGATAAAAAGGTTTATAGAATATCAGAATTATGTTTATAATTTACATGGATAAAGTGCAGACCGTAAAAATCTGTTCGTGCATATGAAATGAGCATTTAAAGTAAAGTTTGTGAACAGGAACTAACATATTGATGTGATGTAGTAGTTAGACTATATTTAATTACATACATACAGTTTTTACATAGAAAAAACATATGACGAGAAAGGAAGAAATAAATAAAATAATATTTTACTCATAGGAATTTCTTATTAAAAGAAACGAATATATGTAACAGCGCATTTAACTTTTTATTCTAGGCAAACACAACTATATTTTTACTGTTGTCATCAGAGAAGCTTTATAGAATTAATGAAGACATAAATATAGAGAAGTTAGAATATAAAACCAAATCCATCCCAATCCCACAACCATGTTGGAGTTCAAATTAACCCTCCACATTAACTCTTTCATTGCTATTGACGCATATGTAGGACACAGTGTATAACCTGTTTCAATCTTGAAAAGTGGTATATTAAGTAATTTATCTGAGATATAGGTATGTAATAAAATCAATAGTTTTATTATTAATATAAAACATCTTAAATTTTCAGTATTAATCTGAAAATATTTGAACGGAATTTTAGTTAACTTAAAACTTCTTACAATTTAAATTATATAATATTATCTAAAACCACTTCAGGTTGATATTACAAGTGGCATGTAATTAATTATAAAGTAAAACATGAGTGTCTTTGAAGGAACAACGGAAGGATTATATATAAATGTGACAGTAAAAGAAAATAAAACAATTTATATAGAACTATATTCGATAACAATGATCTGAATAATGAATAGATGTTGTAAATACGATACTGTGAACATAACTATTTATTTACTTTAAGCAGACGTTACTAAAGGCTTTAAAACAGAATTCTAATAACTGGTTAATAGTAACTTACTGTTTTTGCAAATTCTTTGTCGTCACACATCTTCTGCCTGAATGCATCGTCACTCAGAGAGTCTGGATTGTTTTCGTTTTTGCACTGTTCAAATGCATCTTTTTTCTGAAAGACATAGCAAAAATGTTTATGCGATTTATTTATATTAATATATTATTTAGTGAAAATAATGGTCTGGCATAGCATGATGGTTAGGGTACTCGACTGGCCCATCTGCAAGGTGGGTGAGTTTGAGAGGGTCATAATAATGTAGTTGGTAAAAGAGGTGCTCAAGTGTTGATGGTGTTTGATGTTTACTAGCTGCCTTTCATGTAACTTATCACCACTAAACTGGGAACGGTTAGTGCAATAGAACTCAGTTTTTAAATTATTTTGGTATAAACGTATGAACAGATTAGAGAGATCTCTTCTTCTATGTGGTGAAAAGTTAACATAATCTAATAATATCAAGTTCCACAGACGCTAAGCGACAAGGTTGAAGGTTTATATCCAAACTAGGTTTGAATACCCGTAATGAGCAGAGTAAATATATCCAGTTACATGGCAAAGATATACATAACCTTCCAGTAATTCAGCAGTAAGTACTATTGTCTATAACACCAAAAATTGGGTTTCGATACTCGTGGCAAGCACAGCCCAGTTAGCCCATTGTGTAATTTTATGTTTAGCAACAAATTTCCTGAAACATACTCTTCATATGGATGTGTATTTGTATTAGATTGTGACCTAATGGTTAGTGCATCGAATCTGGAACCCAAGGATTTGGAGTTATTGATATGGTACCACTAAACAATCTTCTTATCTCCAGATGTGGGTAATTTATAAATCCTGTTATTCATTTAAAATTAACCAACTAACAGGCTTTTAGTGACTGGTTAATTATCTGCTGATCCCAGTTTAAAGTTAGGAACAGCTATGCCTGTCTATAATAAGTTTCTTACTTGTCTACTCAGGTAATTCTATGCAGAACATGTCATTTGTATGAGTGAACAAACGAACTCTGAGAGTAACGACCGAGTTGTTCAGAACATGCCATGAAATATTTAAATAAAAATAACCATATAAATAATTTTCTATAATAAAAACGATAATCATGAACACAAATAATAAACTATTGTTATTTAATGTTTTTCAGTAGTTCACATTTAAAGAACTATTATCAACAGTACTTACCTCCTGTGGGAAACTTTCAACAATAGCCATTGCTTTTTTTACGTCTTCTTCATTATCGCCTGTAACAATGAAAAGTTTATGAAAGAAGAAACGTTCTAAAGCTCTGTTATTATTTGTTTATCTTTGTTAATATATAATATTATACGTTATAAAAAGAGAAGAGAGGAAAACCTTTAAATACCCTAACAACTACTTCGAAAGCAAGTTTTTAACAAGAAAAACATAAACAATTCCCGTTCTCCACTATCTTAGCTGTAAGTTTATAACATATTCTGGCTCAACACTGAAAACATTGAAGTAATGACCCATTGTGTTGGCTTTACTCTCAACTACACACAAATAACATTTTACTTATTGTAAATATAAATTTGTGAATATACAAACATTTACACTGATCTTTCATCTTTAGTTATTATTACGTTATATCATTGAAGCACGTGAAACTAGCCACAACCGGTGTCAATGATGATATAGAATAATCTCCTACATGAACTATTTCATAAAAGTCACTTACTGCACATTAACTTGTGTAATTTTCCATGTCCTTTTCCTTTGCCCCAAGCGACCGCAACGAAAATAGTCACCAGAAGCAATACCGCTAGACTCTTCATTTCTGATGGTTTTAGAAGTCTACAGTGTCCAAACTATCAGCTGATGTTCTGAGTCAGACGGATGATAATATTTTGGTGAAATTATTTGCGTTTTTATACAAATCTTAACAATAGAGGGAAAAAAAAAGGATTTAACTCGTACATTACAGTAAGAAATGTCCATGTTGATCTACTGTAAGAAAACTATTTATTCTAGTATCTCTGATGAAACATTGCCTTTAAACAATATATTTGTCGAATCATTTTTGTCTTTTGTGTTATCGTTTCTTTGTTTGTTCAGGTTTATGCACAGAATCACTCATATGCTACTCACTGTTAAGAAACGCTGTTTTAAAATTATGAAGTAAAACATTGCGTGTTTGAACAAACCAAACTATGTTAAGCTGCTAGATCATTCTTTATACCAAACTGATGTTTACAGAAGAATATTTGTTTGTTTTTTTGTATTTATACTCACAAAACTGTCACGTGATTTTAACGCATGCACCCTAAACTTCTGGAATTCGGTGTGTTGTTGTTACATACTCGGTTAGTCACACAAAGTCACAATAAGACGAATACACACGGTCAACTGAATAGCTGTAAAGAACTGTTCGTTAAGAAAATGTTAATTTTTATCCTTCTATTTGGTTCAGGACCGGAACGTGGGTTAGTAGTAATCGAAACATTCATTGTTTGTAGCTCTTTCCAAGAATGGTGAAATCTCATTGTTCCTTCAGTCAAGAGTTTGTGATGAATATTGTTTACTAGTAACTGGAATTAGAGAATGTTAACATGTAGTGCTCCGTTTGGCTGTACAGAAAACAATCTAAAATAGGTGTATTTGAATACACTCTCTCTGAAAAAAAAAAAAAGTCATTGTAAAAGGTGTCTTAAGTGAATGAGAAGACAAAATTCTGGAACTTTCTGAACCAAACATCGGGAATTTCAAATAAACCTCAAGCTGTCATTGATTTATACTGGTTTCGAGAAATTCCATCCCTCACCAGTAACTCTGAGAAAACTCAAATAATAACATAGGTAGGTTTCGTATGGTTGTGCAATAAGAATTGTTTCTATGGTATTTCGAGTTATGAAGCTAAGGTTTGTTCTCTCGAGTAGCCTTTGTTCAGGGATAATGGTGCGGAAGTTTTCAGAAACCAGTTTTCAGTAAGTTTGACAAACATGGCGTTGATAACACTCCACTCGCAATCTAAGGGTCGCGGTATTGAATATCTTCGTGGTATATGCTCGTCCTTTCAGCCACGAGGGCGTTGTTAAGTGATGTTCAATTCCATTATTGGTTGGTAAAGAGTATTCGATAGTTGGTGATAGGTGGAGCTAAGTAGCTATTTTGTCTTTATTCTAACACATCATAATTAGAAACGGTTGGTAGTGTTAACAAGCTGCTTTATGTCTAGTCAATCACTACAAATTTCGCAACTACTAACTTGGTATTTTTAATTAAGTTTTCGAGAGATTAAAAGAAAAAAAACAGTATAAAGAGACCAGTGATGAATTGTAAGAAGAGTTCAATATAGAACCTTATTCTCCCAGATTTAAAAGGCCTTGATGTGTAAAAGAATAAGTGATGAAAAAAATGATGAATTTGATTTATATATATATTTTCTATGGATTAATGAGTTATCCTGCTAAATAATTTCCTACAATGACTTACTGGCATCATGTATGTCTATATCTCGTCACAGATAAATCAACAAAAGAAGTTGCCATGAAAACAACTTATAAAAAAATCCATAAAGTTCACACAATTTTCAACTTTGAATACACTAATTGAGATTATTAGTTTTACAACTTGATTCAGCATTTTTTGGGATTGAAATGCCAATTCACTGGTACAGAAATCAAAAAAGAGTTCTACCTGGTCTTACTATAATAGAAATAGATCATTTTAAGCCTTATGTTAAGAAAATGTCATGTTTGTCTCGATTGTCTTTATTAGAGGATCTTGAAACAAAAAATCTTCCATTTCACCCACAATAAAAATTTGTTTCACAAAGCTGAGTATATTTTTCAAATCAATTAAATCGTTGTCTCGTTTGCGAAGAACCCGTTAGAGAAATTGCTCTCTTTGTTGCTTATTGTATGACAGTTTTAATACTCAGTAAAGAATCGTTTGTTTTAATTACGATGACGTAACTCAGGACTCTGTTACGTCTGTTTAGTTTCATATGGTAAAATTTGAGAAAGGTTTCGATACATGTCTTTAAATCATAATATCTATTTCGAAACGGAATGTGTTTATATCAGTTATTAAAATAAATTTTATATACTGTAAAAATCATTAATCTTTAGGACACGGTTTTCAGTTGGAGCACTATTCATTAGGACACATTAATTTTTAGATTTCGGGATACTCTAAACAGTTATAACTGGTGTATTAACTTTCAGGGTGCTGTCTAGAAATACCATTTCAACATTGGTGCACTGTCTTTTAAAGCACGGTCTCGTTCTACCAGTTTCATATTAATCAAAACCTCAAAAGAACAGCAGATATAATGTGGTGTCTACTTCTGTAGCTGGGTGGTAGCTTCTTACACTAAAAGATATCTGGTTTCGGCTACTGCGGTGAGGAGAACGACATTGACCCATAGTGTAATTATCTGCTTTATAACAAAGGAAACAAGAACCTGAAAGTGGACGTTGAAATTAGCTGAGCCTTGTAGAGGCTTTATAAAAACTTTTAAAAAGTCTGTTACAAATTGAAAACTGCATCCATTCAAGTTTTCCGTATCAGATTTTACAGATAAAATCCAATGTCCCTAATAATAATACGGCCATGTAGATGTGTTTACTTTGTTCTGTGGACTGGTACTTTCACAAATATGCGTGAGTCTCGCTCGAGTTCGTTAGTTTAATGAAAGGTGTGCACAAACAATTAAGAACTGCATGTTTTGTTTTTTTACGAGTGCGTGTTATGACAATCTAAATATTTAAAGCAATGTACAGTTTGTATTCAATATGACATTTCATCGATGTCCTTGTACACGTATAGGTTTTGAAATATGCGTAGTACTCATGAAGACCTCAGTACAGAAAACGAAACGGTTTCTCATTCAACAGGAAGTTGCGGTCCATTAAAGTTGAGAAACATATTTGTGGTTGTAATTTATTCAATTGGTACGCTGATTATGATATTAAAATTTCTATAACGGGGTCATTAAATGCCAATCTAACCCAGAACGTGTCTGAGATACGAAGTCCAAAAGATAAAAAATAGTCATA
The DNA here is from genome assembly GCF_004210375.1 of Tachypleus tridentatus. NCBI lineage: Eukaryota > Metazoa > Arthropoda > Merostomata > Xiphosura > Limulidae > Tachypleus > Tachypleus tridentatus. The sequence goes on along the minus strand of NC_134828.1, from coordinate 28,943,738 downwards.
TGTTTGAAAAATTCGAATTTAATAACAGAACAAGGAATATTTCCTAAAAACAACATAAATACATATACGATTACGTATAACGTGTGTTGTAAGGATATTTCGTGTTTTATCAGAAATAAAATTACTTACTCAGTTACCCACTCACATGTGACCCCACTCTGGTATGTCTACGGACTCACACCGCTAGAAACCGGGTTATGATACCCTAGTGGGCAAAGCACAGATAGCCCTCGAGTTGCTTTGCGCAAACGTCACTCGTTGTGTTGCTTTTTTGCTTAATAACCGATGTCAAATCAACACATTTGTAATAATTAAGAATACCTTCGAAGTCCCATCTATAACTTCTTCACCCATAAGAACATGAAATAATCACCATATGATTCGTATTTTTAATATCTTCAATATAGAAACTGTAGTACTCTGTCAAATTAATCATAAGATGCTTATGAAATCGTAAGGTAAAATAGATTGCAACTTAAATAGTTTTTCTCTTACTGTTGAGGGAAAATATTCGAAGAAAAATATCACAAAATGATGTTTCTGAAACTGTTTTGGAGAATATTAACACAAGAAAGAAGTTTTACTTCAGATTACAACTACATTTTCTTTCTCGAGTCTGGTGCAGTCTGGTGCTAGGGTTACACTTCAGTGAAAGTGGCGAATTGAATGATAGATTGGGTTTCAGATGTCTTTTTATCAGACGTAAGAATTGATATATATTTTGATGACACTTCAATTACGAAATTTAATAATATAATAGCGTTCAAACCCTAAAATGCACGTCATCAAATTCGTGGTTATGGCTCAGTGTGAACATTCTTAAAGACTCCAATTTTAATAAACCTAAAGTACTGATAATAATTATTTCAAGTTTTTCTCACTTTGTACAGTCTTCAATAACTACAAATTCTCTCTTGTTAAGGTATTTTTATTATATAATCCTTGTGCCACTGTTCAGAAATTGATTGAATTTCCAAACCTTGAACTGCTGTTTAGGAAACTTTCTGAGCATTCTTAAACATAACAATATATCTGAGATGTTAAACAACGGTAGTGTGTAGGTTTCTGGGAGTGAAAAATTTAAATATCCAGATGGCGGTGTTTATTAATACTGTTCAAAGACCAGATTTTTGTGGTTTATATATAATATATCTACAAGTTTGAAGTATGACTTAAATTAATCTTACAAATATTAAATCCATTAAACCTGACCAAGAATGCAACACCTCAGCTTACTTTAAAGTCATCAGACACATAGATTGTGGTTCTCTTAGCACACTATATTCCACATGTGGTAGGATTAATAGACCCTTGATCTGCGTCGAATGAATCGTTTTCATCACATTGTGACGTTGCAAAGACTATCAGACCAACAAAAGTATATATGTTATTGCCAGTAGTTCATGCTCTCATTGGTTAAGATTTCATTCTATGCTGGCAAGGAGACAGTGCTGCAGCTAATACAGACAATACCTGGCACAAAATTTGTCTTCAAGCACTCACATTTAGAAGAAAAAAAATCATCTCTTAACGACCTCCATGTTCGCCTGGCCGCAACGCAGACTGTACCTATAACAAAGTTGTACAGCCTCATTTGTACAGCACGTTAAACATAGATCATGGAAGCAAAGACGTTGACATTAGTTGATCTCGAGAAATCACAAGTTTCCAGACCAGTTCGACATTAAGGATTAACATCACGGTTCCTGTCTCTTTTGATGAACCAAAAGCTTTAAACAAGATGCTGAACTTCTACTGTGGTTACATTGGTATCACTAAATGCTCGATCAAAGAGAATTGCCTTTGCTGTGAAAATGGACTATTCTGTTTGAAGGAGTGCTGCTGGGAAGGTGATGGACAATGTGGATATTCAAAAAACTATGAAGAAATTGCACAAAATGCTACTGGTAGTCTGAACTGCAGCAAGATAATTAAAGTGTGTATATTTTCGTAATTTTGCGAAAACAAATACAATATAGTTTAACAAATGTATTGAAATGGAGTTTTTGGACAATATATATACACACCAGATGAAAAAAAAAAATTTAATTCAGCTAACACTTTACAAATTTGTTATTTTAAGCCATTATGGATGCAATTTTGAAAAGTGCTTTCTATCAAGCAGTCTTGTTTTTAAATAAAGAATGAGGTTAATCTATTTCCAAATCAGCATCTGTTATTTTCTGAAACCTAACTTTCACAGACTATCTTTATAGTTCACAGAATTTAAGATATTACGATAGTCACAAGATTATATACAAATTAGGCCGAACACTTAATTCTAAGTGTTCAATGGTACCTCTATCATACTACCATAGTGTATTTAGTTTGAGGAAGAGGGCTGTATTTATATATGATTTTATAAACACTTACTATCAAAACTAAGTACAAAAACCAACAAACAGACAATGTCGGCCATTTTATGACGTCATTTCAACATGATCCATCAAAGGAATTTCAGACAATTTTGGTTTGTAATTTTTCAGACCACAAAATTATATTGTCGTAATTTGACCTAACAACTAAACCTAAAGAGCAGGCCTAATCTGCTTGCTTATACAATAGCCCTAACGTAATTCATCGTAACAAGAATAATTATGATCATGCTTGACCAGCTTCTCGGTAACAAATGAGTTAGGGCCCGGCATAGCCAAGCGCGTGAGGCGTGCGACTCGTAATCCGAGGGTCGCGGGCCCGCGTCGCGTCAAATCATGCTCGCCCTCCCAGCCGTGGGGCGTTATAATGTGACGGTCAATCCCACTATTCGTTGGCAAAAAGAGTAGCCCAAGAGTTGGCGGTGGGTGGTGATAACTAGCTGCCTTCCCTCTAGTCTTACACTGCTAAATTAGGGACGGCTAGCACAGATAGCCCTCGAGTAACTTTGTGCGAAATTCCAAAAAACAACAAACAAAAGTGGGTTATATAAATAGTGTTTCGATTGCTATGAAGATCATTGTGTCCTAGCCTAAAGATCCATGGTTTCAGACAATCGCGGCTTGAGCAAAGGAGGTGACGAACATAGTGTGGTTGAAATAGTGTTATTACAAACCTGGAATACCTTCTTAGCAGAAGTAAGAATTTATTTATGCTTTCACGACACTTTCACTTCGAAATTTGTGGATGAAGTCCAAACCTTAAAAGGCAAATTATCAAATTCGTTGTTGTACTTAGTATAAACAATGTCAAAGGTTTTAATTTTAATAGTTTTAAAGTCTTGAAACTAAAGCAATAGAAATAAAATAATAAATTTAATTTTGACATGTTTTTAAATTTATAATTAGTTTGTGTTCTTTCCTAATTTTGTAGAATCTTCACTCCTCAATCTATCTTCAATCAACGAATATGGGATTAATCGTCATATTATAATACACCATGGCTGAATTATTGAGCGTGTTTGGTAGGAGGGAGATTCAAACCAGAGACTCGCAGATAACGACTTGAGTACCGTAACTATCTGAACTAGTCTGGATAATCTTTTTTTAAATCCCTATTTTCAGGGCATTATGAGATTATAAATGAATAATTAGTTTAAAACAGTCATACTTGTGTGTTTCAAACCTTTGTTAATAGCTTAATGTATTAAAAGAGAATTAATTTATTATATTTAAAAGCCTCAAATCGAATTTTCATATAAATAACTTTAGGACGACAGCAACTGTTGTATGTTAAGAATGTATTAAACATAAATAAATACCACACATTGATACATTTCGGATTCGACAACGTGAATTATAGTTGTACGTGTAAACAAATTACGTTGCACTGTTTCTGGTTGTGATGAATTTTTACCCAAACATTTTGGTGTATAGTTATATGCTTGAGAAATTATTTCAGTGATTACCCAGTATTAGAATAATATTATGACATAGATTTAATTCAATCAGAAAAAAATCTAAAAGCAGTAACTACTGACTTTCTTGTATCGCACCGTTGATATCATACTACATCATACTTTCTCAAGCACCTCCAGTATCATGTTCAATGATAGATTACTTAGAACTTGTTCATTTGACAGGGTTATCGTTTTACGTTCAGGAAGAAATGGCAGATATAGTCTATTGAAACACAATTTCAGCGAGGCATTTGCTAAAAAAATACGGAATTATTAGTATCCGATATTGACCCACATATACTTCAGAATGAGAAACAATTACTTCATAAAGTTGTCAACATATTCAAGAGAAATGTACAGCAGATAAAAGTAACAACTGAGTACCCAAATGATTAAGTAAGTTATGTCAATGTATCAACTAACATTGTCTCAGACTCATTTCAAATAGCCCTTGAAAGGCTTTTTTGACAAAGAAACCATTGATTCAGCAAACCGTAATTCTAGGTCAACAAGGATATTAGAAAGTGATACCAGCCTGATAGATATGCTATCAGGTTCAGACTCTTTTCAATATGGCGTCACCTCAGATGTCTTCAATGCTTCCAGTGAAAGGTGACTGGGTATGAAATTCACCAAAGTTTATCACAAGAGGAGGAAAATTTTCTAAACTTCTCCATTTTACCAAGTGAGTTACTGCATATAATTATTGGTTAAATATATAAACATGGCAGTCGAGAGCACATTTCTAATGTAAATATTTACATGATTTCAGTGTAATATACACAGCACACAAAATAAATGTTAATGTCTCTATCTTAGGAGGGAATGTGGTGATTGTCACGGCATTCCATGAAGCCATGTTGACATTGAAGTGACCAAAAAGGGAACTATTTGATTAAGTGTATAGTGCTGCACTCTTTCTGAAACTACTCGTATGTAACAGAACAACGCTAAAGAAAGGTATTTTACAATGTGAACTTTGTCAACATACTCGATTAGAGCCTCAAGTGTATCAGATATTCTCTTCTCTTATGATGAAGTTCCGGTTTTATATATGTAAGGTCTTCAGAAATCAACTATTCTTGCCTATGAAGACCTTCTACGTTGTTCATTGAAGTTGTTAGGTATCGAGATACCAATCTGTTTGGGTGTTCCTTAAACAATTGAAAGTATGCTGCCAGGAACATAATTTCATCAAACCACAAGAAGACTTGCATGGTATCTAACAATCTTCGGTAGTGACATTTCGAAACAGTTGTAACATAAACATCATCTGAACGATAGGTTGAATGATATTGTTAGTATTTATTGCTATGTAAATAAAAAATTTCAGAGAATGGCTATCATTCATCACATCTGGGACAGCGTTCTGAAGGCAAAAAAATCCGTATTTTCCAAGGCTAAAGGGGATAAGAACTGCAGCTTTATCTGTGCACTAATGTCAAAATAGTGCAATAATTTTCTCGTGATAAATTGGTTGAACGATGCCCAATGTGTGAGAGACATTGTATGCTCTTGTAATACTTATCTCACTGTCCGAGATGTTTACACAAGTCTTTTTCAATGTGGAGTTTACAGTAAAAAGCCTGTGTTGGATGTTTTTAAGTTTTTTGTAAGAAGGTGGCGCTATATCCGAAAGTATTTGACGTTTAAGATAATAATTATTCAATAATAGTAATAAACAAATGGATAGGGATGTGAACCCCAATGAAAATGCCAAAATATTGGTTTGTTTGAGATTGTCTCAGAGATCTGGAAGTACTTATGCAATAGAAAAACGGACACACAGATTATTGTGGTGGGCTTATATATATAGGTTCAAGTCTGTAGTGTGGTCTAATCTAACATTAAAGATATTAAAGAGAGAGACAGTGACTAACAGCATATTCTCAAAAGCTAGAAAATGAAAAATACATGAAATAATAATTAATAATTAATCCATCTTTAATAATTAGGGAAAATTTTACCAAACTTTTTTTGTGTATTTTTTGTGCCATCCACATATCTTCAAAAACTTAGAGAAAGAGAAAATATGAGAAATAAAACATTTCATTTCTTTGCTTCTTCAATAATAAGTGAAAATTTTAACTGGTTTTAGAAAATTCATTCTTTTGGTTTTATTTAATAGTTTACTTGAACGTTTTACTGCAGTTATAATTTTAACTTGTTTTGAAACGATATAGATTAATTTTAACTGTTTTATTACAAACTGAGTGACGCTAAAGTTCTAAGTTACAGCAAAGACGTTCTTGGCCACAATTAGATTAATAAATATTAATTTTATTGTATGATTTATGGATTAATTAATCGAAATTTATTTGTATTAGTTTTTTCCTGGTTTTAATTTTTCTCTTCATTCGTCATTTCAAACAAAATGTTTATTAAACACAATTTATAACAATCATTTTTATCCATGAATTTATTTCACTGAAAGATAAAAACAAATTGAATGAAGACCAGTACACTAGAAACAATTAAACTATTTATAATAACACGCAGAAGAATAAAGACAGAACAACTGTATAGTCAGATTTTCGTAAATCAAGTGAAGACTTCCTCATTGGATGTTAAGTCATTTCTGAAATAAAAAAGTTTGTTTTTAAAGCTATTGCAGCATTAATAGTGTTACATAAACATTCCATAAATAATTCAGTATTAATGGTATGAATGTTAAAAACGCTGATTATGATATTAAAATTACTATAACGGGGTCACTAAATGCCAATCTAACTCAGGGAGTGTCTAAGATACGAAGTCCAAAAGATAAAAAATAGTCATATATTTGAGAAATTTCGAGTTTAGTAACAGAACAAGGAAGATTTCCTAAAGGCAGCATAAATACATATATGATTACGTATAACGTGTGCTGTAAGGATATTTCGTGTTTTAGATTCTTATGAAATCATAAGGTAAAATAGATTGTAACATAAATAGTTTTTTCTCTTACTGAAGTTGTTGAGGGAAAATATTCGAAGAAAAATATCACAACATGATGTTTCTGAAACTGTTTTGGAGAATATTAACACAAGAAAGAAGTTTTCCTTCAGATTACAACTACATTTTCTTTTCTCGAGTCTGGTGCAGTCTGGTGTTAGGGTTACACTTCAGTAAAAGTGGCGAATTGAATGATAGATTGGGTTTGAGATGTCTATTTATCAGACGTAAGTATTAATATATATTTTGATGACGCTTCAATTACGAAATTTAATAATATAATAGCGTTGAAACCCTAAAATGCACGTCATCAAATTCATGGTTATGGCTCAGTGTGAACATTCTTAAAGGCTCCAGTTTTAATAAACCTAAAATACTGATAATAATTATTTCAAGTTTTTCTCACTTTTGTACCGCCTTCAATAACTAAAAATTCTCTCTTGTTAAGGTATTTTTGTTATATAGTCTTTGTGCCACTGTTCAGAAATTGATTGAATTTCCAAACCTTGAATTGCTTTATAGAAAATTTTCTGAGCATTTTCAAACATACCAATATATCTGAGATGTCAAGCAACGGTAGTGTGTAGGTTTCTGGGAGTGAAAATTTTAAATATCCAGATGGTTTATATATAATATATATACAAGTTTGAAGTATGACTAAAATTAATCTTACAAATATTAAATCCATTAAACCTAACCAAGAATGCAACTCTTCAGCTAACTGTAAAGTCATCAGACACATAGATTGTGGTTCTGTTAGCACACTGTATTCCACATGTGGTAGGATTAATAGACCCTTGATATGCGTCGAATGAATCGTTTTCATCACATTGTGACATTGCACAGACTATCAGACCAACAAAAGTATATATTGTATTGCCAGTAGTTCATGCTCTCATTGGTTAAGATTTCATCCTATATTGGCAAGGAGACAGTGCTGCAGCTAATACAGACAATACCTGGCACAAACTTTGTCTTCAAGCACTCACATTTAGAGGAAAAAAAATCATCTCTCAACGAGTTCCATGTTCGCCTGCAACGCAGACTGTACCTATAATAAAGTTGTACAGCCTCATTTGTACAGCACGTTAAACATAGATCATGGAAGCAAAGACGTTGACATTAGTTGATCTCGAGAAATCACAAGTTTCCAGACCAGTTCGACATTAAAGATTAACATCACGGTTCCTGTCTCTTTTGATGAACCAAAAGCTTTAAACAAGATGCTGAACTTCTACTGTGGTTACATTTGTATCACTAAATGCTCGATCAAAGAGAATTGCCTTTGCTGTCAAAATGGACTATTCTGTTTGAAGGAGTGCTGCTGGGAAGGTGATGAACAATGTGGATATCCACAAAACTATGAAGAAATTGCACAAAATGCTTCTGGTAGTCTGAACAGCAGCAAGATAATTAAAGTGTGTATATTTGCGTAATTTTGCGAATACAAATACAATATAGTTTAACAAATGTATTGAAATGGAGTTTTTGGACAATATATATACACACTAGATGAAAAAAGAAAATTTAATTCAGCTATACACTTAAAAAATTGGTTATTTTAAGCCATCATGGATGCAATTTTGAAAAGTGTCCTCTATCAAGCAACCGTATTTTTAAATAAAGAATGAGGTTAATCTATTTCCAAATCAGCATCTGTTAATTGCTGAAACCTAACTTTAACAGACTTTCTTTATAGTTCACAGAGTTTATGATTTCACGATAGTCATAAGATTATATACGAATTAGGCCGAACACATAATTCTAAGTGTTCAATGGTACCTCTATCATACTACCATAGTGTGTTTAGTTTTTGGGGAGTAAATTTAGATATGATTTTATAAACACTTACCATCAAAACTAAATACAAAAACAAACAAACAGGCAATGTCGGCCGTTTTATGACGTCATTTCAACATGATACATGAAAGGAATTTCAGACAATTTTAGTTTGTAATTTTTCAGACCGCAAAATTATATTGTCGTACTTGACCTAAGAACTAAACCTAAAGAGCAGGCCTAATCTGCTCGCTTATACAATAGCCCTAACGTAATTCATTGTAACAAGTATAATTATGATCATGCTTGACCTGCTTCGCGGTAACAAATGGGTTACATAAATAGTGTTTCGACTGCTACGAAGATTATTGTAACCCAGCCTAAAAATCCATGGTTTCAGACAATCGCGTCCTGAGCAATGAATGTGACGAACATAGTGTGGTTGAAATAGTATTATTACAAACCTGGAATGCCTCCTTGTTAATAGCTTAATGTATTAAAAAGAGAATTAATTTATTATATTTAAAAGTCTCAAATCGAATTTTCATGTGAATACACTTTAGGACGACAGCAACTGTTGTATGTTAAGAATGTATTAAACATAAATAAATACCACACATTCATACATAAAAGTAACAACTAAGTACTCAAATGATTAAGTTATGTCAATGTATCAACTAATATTGTATCATACTTAATTCAAATAGCTCTTGAAAGGCTTTGTGACAAAGGATCCTTTGATTCAGCAAACCCTGATTATAGGTGAACAAGAGATATTAGAAAGTGATACAGCCTGATAGATATGCTATCAGGTTTAGAAACCTTTCAATATGGCGTCACTTCAGATGTCTTCAATGCTTCCAGTGTAAGGTGACTGGGTATGAAATTCATCAAAGTGAGTCACAAGAGAAGGAAAATTTTCTAAACTTCTGCATTTTACCAAGTGAGTTACTGCATATAATTATTGGTTAAATATATAAACCTGGCAGTCGAAAGCACATTTCTAATGTAAATATTTACATGATTTCAGTGTGATATACACAGCACACAAAATAAATGTTAATGTCTCTATCTTAGGAGGGAATGTGGTGATTGTCACGGCATTCAATGAAACCATGTTGACATTGAAGTGACCAGAACGGGAAATATTTGATTAAGTGTATAGTGCTGCACTCTTTCTGAAACTACTCGTACGTAACAGAACAACGTTAAAGAAAGGTATTTTACAAAGTAAAATTGTCAACATACTCAATTAGAGCCTCAAGTGTATCAGATATTCTCTTCTCTTTTGATGAAGTTTCGGCTTTTTATATGTCAAGATCTTCAGAAATCAACTATTCTTGCATATTAATACCTTCTACGTTGTTCATTGAAGTTGTTAGGTATCGAGATACCAATCTGTTTGGGTGTTCCTGAAACAATTGAGAGTATGCTGCCAGGAACATAATTTCATCAAACCACAAGAAGACTTGCATGGGATTTAACGATCTTCGGTACTGACTTTACGAAACAGTTGTAATATAAACATCATCTGAACGATACGTTGAATGATTTTGTTAGTATTTATTCCGATGTACCTAAAAAATTTCAGAGAATGGCTATCATTCATCACAACTGGGACCGCGTTCTGAAGGGAAAAAAATCCGTATTTTCCAAGGCTAAAAGGGATAAGAACTGCAGCTTTATCTTTGCACTAATGTCAAAATAGTGCAATAATTTTCTAGTGATAAATTGGTTGAACGATGCCCAATGTGTGAGAGACATTGTATGCTCTTGTAATACTTATCTCACTGTCCGAGATGTTTACAGAAGCCTTTTTCAATGTAGAGTTTACAGTGAAAAGCCTGTGTTGGATGTTTTTAAGTTTTTTTGTAAGAAGATGGCGCTATATCCGAAAGTATTTGACGTTTAAGATAATAATTATTCAATAATAGTAATAAACAAATGGATAGGGTTGTGAACCCCCAGTGAAAATGCCAAAATATTGGTTTGTTTGAGATTGTCTCAGAGATCTGGAAGTACTTATGCAATAGAAAAACGGACACACAGATTATTGTGGTGTGCTTATATATATAGGTTCAAGTCTGTAGTGTGGTCTAATCTAACATTAAAAATATTAAAGAGAGAGACAGTGCCTAACAGCATATTCTCAAAAGCTAGAAAATGAAAAATACATGAAATAAGACATTTCTTTTCTTTCCATCTTTAATAATTAGGGAAAATTTTACCAAACTTTTTTGTGTATTTTTTGTGCCATCCACATATCTCAAAAACTTAGAGAAAGAGAAATATGAGAAATAAAACATTTCATCTCTTTGCTTCTTCAATAATAAGTGAAAATTTTAATTGGTTTTAGAAAATTCATTCTTTTAGTTTTATTTAATATTTTACTTGAACGTTTTACTACAGTTATAATTTTAACTTGTTTTGAAACGATATAGATTAATTTTAACTGTTTTATTACAAACTGAGTGACGCTAAAGTTCTAAGTTACAGCAAAGACGTTCTTGGCCACAATTAGATTAATAAATATTAATTTTATTGTATGATTTATGGATTAATTAATCGAAATTTATTTGTATTAGTTTTTCCTGGTTTTAATTTTTCTCTTCATTCGTCATTTCAAACAAAATGTTTATTAAACACAATTTATAACAATCATTTTTATCCATGAATTTATTTCACTGAAAGATAAAAACAAATTGAATGAAGACCAGTACACTAGAAACAATTAAACTATTTATAATAACACGCAGAAGAATAAAGGCAGAACAACTGTATAGTCAGATTTTCGTAAATCAAGTGAAGACTTCCTCATTGGATGTTAAGTCATTTCTGAAATAAAAAGTTTGTTTTAAAGCTACTGCAGCATTAATAGTGTTACATAAACATTCCATAAATAATTCAGTATTAATGGTATGAATGTTAAAAACTTCTAACATTTGGAGATTCATACTTTAATTAAACGAATTCAACTCCTACTTGTCGTCGGAGTAACCAGTTCTTTAGTTACTATAATATATTGTAAGAAGTTTGAAAAATCTATGGAATTATTACAACCAAATTTACAATTAGAGCTACAAAACAATTCTATTAGACGTTGGTAAAAGTAGAGAAACTTCTAGATCATATTTCTTAGAAAATATAATTTGAATTTGAGTTATTCAAACATTGGTTAAATACAATATTAAGAAAACAAAAGAAAGTTGCTCCAATAGATTAAAGTGAATAGACTTTACATTATAAACTTATATTAAATAAAACATGTCATATTATCTTCCAAGACATGTCTAACACTTACTAGATAAATGTAGGTTTTCTACAAATCCGTCAGTTTCTTCCCATCTTGCCCATCGCGCACTTTTTAATCTAGAAGTAAAAAAAAAATTATATATATATTATGAAAGCCAAGTAAACAAAACTATTGATTTTATCGTAAATCAGTCTATTAGGAAGGTGTTACAATAAAAAATTGTTTCTATTTTAATCTTATAGAATTACTTTGGAATTTATATTTTGACAATAGTAAAAATTCAAAGATAGTTAATAACATATTGTATATAATGTAATATTCAGTAACAATGTTGTTCTTAGTCTGCTCATCAGGAAATATTTTATATTGTAGCTTAACATAAAATCTATCATAATATTTAAGTGTTCTAAAGATTGAGAACGAAAACATCTGTAACTTTATATAGATAAACAACATTAGTGTCGCTGTGTCTGAGTTCAGTTACTCCCGCTATGACTGAAAGATGACCTTATATACTTACATCGTTACAAATTAGGGTACGATACCCGTAATATGCATAGTGTAGACAGTTCATTATGTAGCTTTGATCTTAAACTCGAAGAAACTCAGTGTGAAAATATAATAATTAATAATACAGACTTCAAAAGTTAGGAAAGTTATAACAATGTTTATAACATTCACAAAGTATGAATATGTTCCAATAAATATGTTACCACCACGGTAAAATATATAAACACAATGAATTTAACTAGTCTGCTCCTTTATTTTACTTTTTACTGATAAAAAGGTTTCTTGAATATCAGAATTATGTTTATAAATTACATGAATAAAGTGCAGACCGTAAAAATCTGTTCCAAGGATCGTGCATATGAAATGAGCATTTAAAGTAAAGTTTGTGAACAGGAACTAACATATTGATGTGATGTAATAGTTAGACTATAATTAATTACATACATACAGTGTTTATATAGAAAAACATATGACGAGAAAGGAAGAAATAAATAAAATAATATTTTACTTATAGAAATTTCTTATTAAAAGAAACGAAATTATGTAACAACGCATTTAACTTTTTTTTCTAGGCAAACACAACTATATTTTTACTGTTGTCATCAGAGAAGCTTTATAGAATTAATGAAGACATAAATATAGAGAAGTTAGAATATAAAACCAAATCCATCCCAATCCCACAACCATGTTGGAGTTCAAATTAACCATCCACATTAACTCTTTCATTGCTATTGACGCATATGTAGGACACAGTGTACCTGTTTCAGTCTTGAAAAGTGGTATATTAAGTAATTTATCTGAGATATAGGTATGTAATAAAATCAATATGTTTATTATTAATATAAAACATCTTAAATTTTCAGTATTAATCTGAAAATATTTGAACGGAATTTTAGTTAACTTAAAACTTCTTACAATTTAAATTATATACTATTGTCTAAAACCACTTCAGGTTGATATTAAAAGTGGCATGTAATTAATTATAAAGTACAACATGAGTGTCTTTGAAGGAAAAACGGAAGGATTATGTATAAATATGATAGTAAAATAAAATAAAACAATTTATATAGAACTATATTCGATAACAATGATCTGAATAATGAATAGATGTTGTAAATACGATACTGTGAACATAACTATTTATTTACTTTAAGCAGACGTTACTAAAGGCTTAAAAACAGAATTCTAATAACTGGTTAATAGTAACTTACTGTTTTTGCAAATTCTTTGTCGTCACACATCTTCTGCCTGAATTCATCGTCACTCAGAGAGTCTGGATTGTTTTCGTTTTGCACTGTTCAAATGCATCTTTTTCTGAAAGACATAGCAAAAATGTTTATGCGATTTATTTATATTAATATATTATTTAGTGAAAATAATGGTCTGGCATAGCATGATGGTTAGGGTACTCGACTGCCCATCTGGCTGGGTGCGAGTTTGAATCCTGTAATCCCTGAATTGGGCACTCAAATGTTGGTCATAATAATGTAGTTGGTAAAAGAGGAGCTCAAGTGTTGATGGTGTTTGATGTTTACTAGCTGCCTTTCATGTAACTTATCACCACTAATCAGGGAACGGTTAGTGCAATAGAACTCAGTTTTTAAGTTATTTTGATATAAACGTATGAATAGATTAGAGATCTCTTCTTCTATGTGGTGAAACGTTAACATAATCTAATAATATCAAGTCCCATAGACGCTAAGCGATAAGGTTGAAGGTTTATATCCAAACTAGGTTTGAATACCCGTAATGAGCAGAGTAAATATATCCAGTTACATAGCAAAAATATACATAACCTTCCAGTAATTCAACAGTAAGTACTATTGTCTATAACGCCAAAAATTGGGTTTCGATACTCGTGGCAAGCACAGCACAGTTAGCTCATTGTGTAATTTTATGTTTAGCAACAAATTTCCTGAAACATACTCTTCATATGGATGTGTATTTGTATTAGATTGTGACCTAATGGTTAGTGCATCGAATGTGGAACCCAAGAATTTGGAGTTCTTGATATGGTACCACTAAACAATCTTCTTATCTCCAGATGTGGGTAATTTATAAATCCTGTTATTCATTTAAAATTAATCAACTAACAGGCTTTTAGTGACTGGTTAATTATCTGCTGATCCCAGTTTAAAGTTAGGAACAGCTATGCCTGTCTATAATAAGATTCTTACTTGTCTACTCAGGTAATTCTATGCAGAACATGTCATTTGTATGAGTGAACAAACGAACTCTGAGAGTAACGACCGAGTTGTTCAGAACATGCCTAAAATATTCAAATAAAAATAACCATATAAATAATTTTCTATAATAATAACGATAATCATGAACACAAATAATAAACTATTGTTATTTAATGTTTTTCAGTAGTTCACATTTAAAGAACTATTATCAACAGTACTTACCTCCTGTGGGAAACTTTCAACAATAGCCATTGCTTTTTTTACGTCTTCTTCATTATCGCCTGTAACAATTAAAAGTTTATGAAAGAAGAAACATTCTAAAGCTCTGTTATTATTTGTTTATCTTTGTTAATATATAATATTATAGGTTATAAAAAAAGAAGAGAGGAAAACCTTTAAATCCCCTAACAACTACTTGGAAAGCAAGTTTTTAACAAGAAAAACATAAACAATTCCCGTTCTCCACTATCTTAGCTGTAAGTTTATAACATATTCTGGCTCAACACTGAAAACATTGAAGTAATGACCCATTGTGTTGGCTTTACTCTCAACTACACACAAATAACATTTTACTTATAGTTAATATAAATTTGTGAATATACAAACATTTACACTGACCTTTCATCTTTAGTTATTATTACGTTATATCATTGAAGCACGTGAAACTAGCCAGAACCGGTGTCAATGATGTTATAGAATAATCTGCTACACGAACTATTTTATAAAAGTCACTTACTGCACATTAACTTGTGTAATTTTCCATGTCCTTTTCCTTTGCCCGAAGCAACCGCAACGAAAATAGTCACCAGAAGCAATACCGCCAGACTCTTCATTTCTGATGGTTTTAGAAGAACAAGTCTAGAGTGTCCAAACTATCAGCTGATGTTCTTAGTCAGACAGATGATAATATTTTGGTGAAATTATTGCGTTTTTATACAAATCTTAACAATAGAGGGAAAAAAAAGGTTTTAACTCGTACATTACAGTAAGAAATGTCCATGTTGATCTAGTGTTAGAAAACTATTTATTCTAGTATCTCTGATGAAACATTGCCTTTAAACAATATATTTGTCGAATCATTCTTGCCTTTTGTGTTATCGCTTCTTTGTTTGTTCAGGTTTATGCACAAAATCACTCATATGCTACTCACTGTTAAGAAACGCTGTTTTTAAAATTATGAAGTAAAACATTGCGTGTTTGAACAAACCAAACTATGTTAAGCTGCTAGATCATTTTTTTATACTAAACTGATGTTTACAGAAGAATATTTGTTTGTTTTGTATTTATACTCACAAAAACTGTCACGTGATTTTTAACGCATGCACCCTAAGCTTCTGGAATTCGGTGTGTTGTTGTTACATACTCGGTTAGTCACACAAAGTCACAATAAGACGAATACACACGGTCAACTGAATAGCTGTAAAGAACTATTCGTTAAGAAAATGTTAATTTTTTATTCTTCTATTTTGTTAAGGACCGAAACGTTGGTTAGTAGTAATCGAAACATTCATTGTTTGTAGCTCTTTCCAAGAAAGGTGAAGTCTCATTGTTCCATCAGTCAAAAGTTTGTGATGAATATTGTTTACTAGTAACTGGAATTAGAGAATGTTAACATGTAGTGCTCCGTTTGGCTGTACAGAAAACAATCTAAAATAGGTGTATTTGAATACACTTCTCTTGAAAATAAAAAAGTCATTGTAAAAGGCATCTTGAATGAATGAGAAGACAAAATTCTGGAAAAATCTGAACCAAACATCGAGAATTTCAAATAAACCACAAGCTGTCATTGATTTATACTGGTTTCGAGAAATTCCATCCCTCACCAGTAACTCTGAGAAAACTCAAATAATAACATAGGTAGGTTTCGTATGGTAGTGCAATATGAATTGTTTCTATGGTATTTCGAGTTATGAAGCTAAGGTTTGTTCACTCGAGTAGCCTTTGTTCAGGGATAATGGTGCGGGAAGTTTTCAGAAACCAGTTTTCAGTAAGCTTGACAAACATGGCGTTGATAACACTCCACTCGCAATCTAAGGGTCGCGGTATTGAATATCTTCGTGGGATATGCTCGTCCTTTCAGCCACGAGGGCGTTGTTAAGTGATGTTCAATTCCATTATTGGTTGGTAAAGAGTATTCCGATAGTGGATGATAGGTGGAGCTAAGTAGCTATTTTGCCTTTATTCTAACACATCATAATTAGAAACTGTTGGTAGTGTTAACAAGCTGCCTTATGTCTAGTCAATCACTACAAATTTCGCAACTACTAACTTGGTATTTTTAATTAAGTTTTCGAGAAATTAAAAGAAAAAAAAAACAGTATAAAGTGACCAGTGATGAATTGTAAGAAGCGTTCAATATAGAACCTTATTCTCCAAGAATTAAAAGGCCTTGATGTGTAAAAAAATAAGTGATGAGAAAAATGATGAATTTGATTTATATATATATTTTCTATGCATTAATGAGTTTTCCTGCTAAATAATTTCCTACAATGACTTACTGGCATCATGTATGTCTGTATCTCGTCACAGATAAATCAACAGAAGAAGTTGCCATTAAAACAACTTATGAAGAAATCCATAAAGTTTACACAATTTTCAACTTTGAATACACTAATTGAGATTATTAGTTTTACAACTTGATTCAGCATTTTTGGGATTGAAACGACAATTCACTGGTACAGAAATGAAAAGAGAGTTCTACCTGGTCTTACTATTATAGAAATAGATCATTTTTAGAATTATGTGGGGAAAATGTCATGTTTGTCTCGATTGTCTTTATTAGAGGATCTTCAAACAAATAATGTTCCATTTGACCCACAATAAAAATTTGTTTCACGAAGCTGAGTATATTTTTCAAATCTATTAAATAGTTGCCTCGTTTGTAAAGAACCCGTTAGAGAAATGGTTCTCTTTGTTGTTTATTGTATGACAGCCTTAAAACTCAGTAAAGAATCGTTTGTTTTAATTACGATGACTTAATTCATGACTCTATTACGTCTATTTAGTTTCATATGGTAGAATTTGTAAAAGGTTTCTATACATGTCTCTAAATCATAATATCTATTTCGATACGGAATGTGTTTATATCAATTATTAAAATAAAATTTATATTCCGTAAAACACATTAATCTTAAGGACACGGTTTTCAGTTGGAGCACTATTCATTAGGACTGATTAATTTCTTTCGGGATACTCTAAACAGTTACAACTGGTGTATTAACTTTCAGGGTGCGGTCTAGAAATACCATTTCAACATTGGTGCACTGTCTTTTAAAGCACAGTCTCGTTCTACCAGTTTCATATTAATCAAAACCTTAAAAGAACAGCAGATATAATGTGGTGTCTACTTCTGTAGTTGGGTGGTAGCTTCTTACACTAAAAGATATCTGGTTTCGGCTACTGCGGTGAGGAGAACAACATTGACCCATAGTGTAATTATCTGCTTTATAACAAAGGAAACAAGAACCTGAAAGTGGACGTTCAAATTAGCTGTGCCTTGTAGAGGCTTTAAAAAAACTTTTAAAAAGTCTGTTACAAATTGGAAACTGCATCCATTCAAGTTTTCCGTATCAGATTTTATAGATAAAATACAATGTCGTTTGTAATATTACGGCCATGTGGCTGTGTATACTTTGATCTGTGGACTGGTACTTTCACAAATATGCGTGAGTCTCGCTCGAGTTCGTTAATTTAACGAAAGCTGTGCACAAACAATTAAGAACTGCATATTTTTGTTTGTTTGTTTTTTACGAGAGCGTGTTATGACAATCTAAATATTTAAAGCAATGTACAGTTTGTATTGAATATGACATTTCATCGATGTCCTTGTACACGTATAAGTTTTGAAAGGTGCGTAGTACTCATGAAGAAGACCTCAGTACACAAAACGAAACGGTTTTTTCGTTTAACAGGAAGTCGCGATCCATTAAAGTTGAGAAACATATTTATGGTTGTAATTTATTCAATTGGTACGCTGATTATGATATTAAAATTACTATAACGGGGTCATTAAATGCCAATCTAACTCAGAACGTGTCTAAGATACGAAGTCCAAAAGATAAAAAAATAGACATATATTTGAAAAATTTCGAGTTTAATAACAGAACAAGGAAGATTTCCTAAAGACAACATAAATACATATACGATTACGTATAACGTGTGCTGTAAGGATATTTCGTGTTTTAGATTCTAATGAAATCGTAAGGTAAAATAGATTGCAACATAAATAGTTTTTCTCTTACTGAAGTTGTTGAGGGAAAATATTCGAAGAAAAATATCACAATATGATGTTTCTGAAACTGTTTTGGAGAATATTAACACAAGAAAGAAGTTTTACTTCAGATTACAACTACATTTTCTTTTCTCGAGTCTGGTGCAGTCTGGTGTTAGGGTTACACTTCAGTGAAAGTGGCGAATCGAATGATAGATATGGTTTCAGATGTCTTTTTATCAGACGTAAGAATTGATATATATTTTGATGACACTTCAATTACGAAATTTAATAATATAATAGCGTTGAAACCCTAAAATGCACGTCATCAAATTCGTGGTTATGGCTCAGTGTGAACATTCTTAAAGGCTCCAATTTTAATAAACCTAAAGTTCTGATAATAATTATTTCAAGTTTTTCTCACTTTTGTACAGTCTTCAATAACTTAAATTTCTCTCTTGTTAAGGTATTTTTGTTATATAGTCTTTGTGCCACTGTTCAGAAATTGATTGAATTTCCAAACCTTGAATTGCTTTATAGAAAATTTTCTGAGCATTTTTAAACATACCAATATATCTGAGATGTTAAACAACGGTAGTGTGTAGGTTTCTGGGAGTGAAAATTTTAAATATCCAGATGGTTTATATATAATATATATACAAGTTTGAAGTATGGCTTAAATTAATCTTATAAATATTAAATCCATTAAACCTGACCAAGAATGCAACACCTCAGCTAACTGTAAAGTCATCAGACACATAGATTGTGGTTCTCTTAGCACACTGTATTCCACATGTGGTAGGATTAATAGACCCTTGATATGCGTCGAATGAATCGTTTTCATCACATTGTGACGTTGCACAGACTATCAGACCAACAAAAGTTTATATTGTATTGCCAGTAGTTCATGCTCTCATTGGTTAAGATTTCATCCTATATTGGCAAGGAGACAGTGCTGCAGCTAATACAGACAATACCTGGCACAAAATTTGTCTTCAAGCACTCACATTTAGAGGAAAAAAATCATCTCTTAACGAGCTCCATGTTCGCCTGGCTGCAACGCAGACTGTACCTATAACAAAGTTGTACAGCCTCATTTGTACAGCACGTTAAACATAGATCATGGAAGCAAAGACGTTGACATTAGTTGATCTCGAGAAATCACAAGTTTCCAGACCAGTTCGACATTAAGGATTAACATCACGGTTCCTGTCTCTTTTGATGAACCAAAAGCTTTAAACAAGATGCTGAACTTCTACTGTGGTTACATTGGTATCAATAATTGCTCGATCAAAGAGAATTGCCTTTGCTATCAAAATGGACCCTCCTGTTTCAAGGAGTGCTGCTGGGAAGGTGATGAACAATGTGGATATTCAAAAAACTATGAAGAAATTGCACAAAATGCTTCTGGTGGTCTGAACAGCAGTAAGATAATTAAAGTGTGTATATTTGCGTAATTTTGCGAATACAAATACAATGTAGTTTAACAAATGTATTGAAATGAAGTTTTTGGACAATATATATACACACTAGATGAAAAAGAAAATTTAATTCAGCTAACACTTTAAAAATTGGTTATTTTAAGCTATTATAGATGCAATTTTGAAAAGTGTCCTCTATCAAGCAATCGTATTTTTAAATAAAGAATGAGGTTAATCTATTTCCAAATCAGCATCTGTTAATTGCTGAAACCTAACTTTAACAGACTTTCTTTATAGTTCACAGAGTTTATGATTTCACGATAGTCATAAGATTATATACAAATTAGGCCGAACACATAATTCTAAGTGTTCAATGGTACCTCTATCATACTACCATAGTGTATTTAGTTTTTGGGGAGTAAATTTAGATATGATTTTATAAACACTTACTATCAAAACTAAATACAAAAACAAACAAACAGACAATGTCGGCCGTTTTATGACGTCATTTCAACATGATCCATCAAAGGAATTTCAGACAATTTTAGTTTGTAATTTTTCAGACCGCAAAATTATATTGTCGTACTTGACCTAAGAACTAAACCTAAAGAGCAGGCCTGATCTGCTCGCTTATACAATAGCCCTAACGTAATTCATTGTAACAAGTATAATTATGATCATGCTTGACCAGCTTCGCGGTAACAAATGGGTTATATAAATAGTGTTTCGACTGCTATGAAGATTATTGTATCCCAGCCTAAAAATCCATGGTTTCAGACAATCGCGTCCTGAGCAATGAATGTGACGAACATAGTGTGGTTGAAATAGTATTATTACAAACCTGGAATGCCTTCTTGTTAATAGCTTAATGTATTAAAAAGAGAATTAATTTATTATATTTAAAAGTCTCAAATCGAATTTTCATGTAAATACACTTTAGGACGACAGTAACTGTTGTATGTTAAGAATGTATTAAACATAAATAAATACCACACATTCATACATAAAAGTAACAACTAAGTACTCAAATGATTAAGTAAGTTATGTCAATGTATCAACTAATATTGTATCATACTTAATTCAAATAGCCCTTGAAAGGCTTTTTGACAAAGGAGCCTTTGATTCAGCAAACCCTGATTATTGGTGAACAAGAGATATTAGAAAGTGATACCAGCCTGATAGATATGTTATCAGGTTCAGAAACTTTTCAATATGGCGTCACCTCAGATGTCTTCAATGCTTCCAGTGAAAGGTGACTGGGTATGAAATTCACCAAAGTTTATCACAAGAGGAGGAAAGTTTTCTAAACTTCTCCATTTTATCAAGTGAGTTACTGCATATAATTATTGGTTAAATATATAAACATGGCAGTCGAGAACACATTTCTAATGTAAATATTTACATGATTTCAGTGTGATATACACAGCACACAAAATAAATGTTAATGTCTCTATTTTAGGAGGGAATGTGGTGATTGTCAAGGCATTCCATGAAACCATGTTGACATTGAAGTGACCAGAACGGGAACTATTTGATTAAGTGTATAGTGCTGCACTCTTTCTGAAACTACTCGTACGTAACAGAACAACGCTAAAGAAAGGTATTTTACAAAGTAAAATTGTCAACATACTCGATTAGAGCCTCAAGTGTATCAGATATCTCTTCTCTCTTGATGAAGTTTCGGCTTTTTATATGTCAAGATCTTCAGAAATCAACTATTCTTGCATATGAATACCTTCTAAGTTGTTCATTGAAGTTGCTAGGTATCGAGATACCAATCTGTTTGGGTGTTCCTGAAACAATTGAGAGTATGCTGCCAGGAACATAATTTCATCAAACCACAAGAAGACTTGCATGGGATTTAACGATCTTCGGTACTGACTTTACGAAACAGTTGTAATATAAACATCATCTGAACGATACGTTGAATGATTTTGTTAGTATTTATTGCGATGTACATAAAAATTTCAGAGAATGGCTATCATTCATCACAACTGGGACAGCGTTCTGAAGGCAAAAAAAATCCGTATTTTCCAAGGCTAAAAGGGATAAGAACTGTAGCTTTATCTTTGCACTAATGTCAAAATAGTGCAATAATTTTCTAGTGATAAATTGGTTGAACGATGCCCAATGTGTGAGAGACATTGTATGCTCTTGTAATACTTATCTCACTGTCCGAGATGTTTACAGAAGCCTTTTTCAATGTGGAGTTTACAGTGAAAAGCCTATGTTTCATGGAACTTGTTTATAAAGAATTATTATAGTATCCTTTATTACCTCATCGAAAAGTTTGTTTGACCTATAATCAGTCAATTTGTATAAATTTAAAACAATGTGTGAAAGTTAGGACGATTTTCTACTAAGAGACAGAGACAAAACTACTGGTGGTAGTGGTGCTTTCTGTTACCCACTTTTAACACCGACCTTTTGATGTCCTTCCACCTTGTACTAGTTAATCAGTAAGTTAATAATCATGTGATGACGCTGCAAGGTAAAGTTGGAAGTGTCAGTCATGTCAGTGTCATGATGGCTGTTGTAGTAGAAACTTCATGTGCATCTGTGCATTATTACAAAAGTGGCGGCCATTGTATTGTCATTGTAATCCTCCTGGAGAATGGTGGCACACTGTTTGTGTTGCACAGAATGTATGTTGTGTTATAGAAAATTTAATAGATGTTTTTAAGTTTTTTGTAAGAAGGTGGCGCTATATCCGAAAGTAGTTGACGTTTAAAATAATAATTATTCAATAATAGTAATAAACAAATGGATAGGGTTGTGAATCCCCAATGAAAATGCCAAAATATTGGTTTGTTTGAGATTGTCTCAGAGATCTGGAAGTACTTATGCAATAGAAAAACGGTCAGACACAGATTATTGTGGTGTGTTTATATATATAGGTTAAAGTCTGTAGTGTGGTCTAATCTAACATTAAAAATATTAAACAGAGAGACAGTGCCTAACAGCATATTCTCAAAAGCTAGAAAATGAAAAATACATGAAATAAGACATTTCTTTTCTTTCTATCTTTAATAATTAGGGAAAATTTTACCAAACTTTTTTTGTGTATTTTTTGTGCCATCGACATATCTTCAAAAACTTAGAGAAAGAGAAAATATGAGAAATAAAACATTTCATTTCTTTGCTTCTTCAATAATAAGTGAAAATTTTAACTGGTTTTAGAAAATTCATTCTTTTAGTTTTATTTAATAGTTTACTTGAACGTTTTACTGCAGTTATAATTTTAACTTGTTTTGAAACGATATAGATTAATTTTAACTGTTTTATTACAAACTGAGTGACGCTAAAGTTCTAAGTTACAGCAAAGACGTTCTTGGCCACAATTAGATTAATAAATATTAATTTTATTGTATGATTTATGGATTAATTAATCGAAATTTATTTCTATTAGTTTTTCCTGGTTTTAATTTTTCTCTTCATTCGTCATTTCAAACAAAATGTTTATTAAACACAATTTATAACAATCATTTTATCCATGAATTTATTTCACTGAAAGATAAAACAAATTGAATGAAGACCAGTACACTAGAAACAATTAAACTATTTATAATAACACGCAGAAGAATAAAGACAGAACAACTGTATAGTCAGATTTTCGTAAATCAAGTGAAGACTTCCTCATTGGATGTTAAGTCATTTCTGAAATAAAAAAGTTTGTTTTTAAATCTACTGCAGCATTAATAGTGTTACATAAACATTCCATAAATAATTCAGTATTAATGGTATGAATGTTAAAAACTTCTAACATTTGGAGATTCATACTTTAATTAAACGAATTCATCTCCTACTTGTCGTCGGAGTAACCAGTTCTTGAGTTACTGTAATATATTGTAAGAAGTTTGGAAAATCTATGGAATTATTACAACCAAATTTACAATTAGAGCTACAAAACAATTCTATTAGACGTTGGTAAAAGTAGAGAAACTTCTAGATCATATTTCTTAGAAAATATAATTTGAATTTGAGTTATTCAAACATTGTTAAATACAATATTAAGAAAACAAAAGAAAGTTGCTCCAATAGATTAAAGTGAATAGACTTTACATTATAAACTTATATTAAATAAAACATGTCATATTATCTTCCAAGACATGTCTAACACTTACTAGATAAATGTAGGTTTTCTACAAATCCGTCAGTTTCTTCCCATCTTGCCCATCGCGCACTTTTTAATCTACAAGTAAAAAGAAAATTATATATATATATTATGAAAGCCAAGTAAACAGATTTTATCGTAAATCAGTCTATTAGGAAGGTGTTACAATAAAAAATTGTTTCTATTTTAATCTTATAGAATTATTTGGAATTTATATTTTGATAATAGTAAAACTCAAAGATATTTAATAACATATTGTATATAATGTAACATTCAGTAACAATGTTGTTCTTAGTCTGCTCATCAGGAAATATTTTATATTGTAGCTTAACATAAAATCTATCATAATATTTAAGTGTTCTAAAGATTGAGAACGAAAACATCTGTAACTTTATATAGATAAACAATATTAGTGTCGCTGTGTCTGAGGTCAGTTACTCCCACTATGACTGAAAGGTGACCTTATATACTTACATCGTCACAAATTAGGGTACGATACCCGTAATTTGCATAGCGAAGACAGTTCATCATGTAGCTTTGATCTTAAACTCGAAGAAACTTAGTGTGAAAATATAATAATTAATAATACAGACTTCAAAAGTTAGGAAAGTTATAACAATGTTTATAACATTCACAAAGTATGAATATGTTCCAATAAATATGTTACCACCACGGTAACATATATAAACACAATGAATTTAACTAGTCTGCTCCTTTATTTTACTTTTTACTGATAAAAAGGTTTATAGAATATCAGAATTATGTTTATAATTTACATGGATAAAGTGCAGACCGTAAAAATCTCTTCCAAGGATCGTGCATATGAAATGAGCATTTAAAGTAAAGTTTGTGAACAGGAACTAACATATTGATGTGATGTAATAGTTAGACTATAATTAATTACATACATACAGTTTTATATAGAAAAAACATATGATGAAAAAGGAAGAAATAAATAAAATAATATTTTACTTATAGGAATTTCTTATTAAAAGAAACGAAATTATGTAACAACGCATTTAACTTTTTATTCTAGGCAAACACAACTATATTTTTACTGTTGTCATCAGAGAAGCTTTATAGAATTAATGAAGACATAAATATAGAGAAGTTAGATAATAAAACCAAATCCATCCCAATCCCACAACCATGTTGGAGTTCAAATTAACTGTCCACATTAACTCTTTCATTGCTATTGACGCATATGTAGGACACAGTGTATAACCTGTTTCAGTCTTGAAAAGTGGTATATTAAGTAATTTATTTGAGATATAGGTATGTAATAAAATCAATATGTTTATTATTAATATAAAACATCTTAAATTTTGAATATTAATTTGAAAATATTTCAACCGAATTTTAGTTAACTTTAAACTTCTTACAATTAAAATTATATAATATTGTCTAAAACAAATTCAGGTTGATATAACAAGTGGCATGTAATTAATTATGAAGTACAACATTAGTGTCTTTGAAGGAACAGCGGAAAGATTATAAATATGACAGTGAAAGAAAATAAACAATTTATATAGAACTATATTCGATAACAATGATCTGAATAATGAATAGATGTTGTAAATACGATACTGTAAACACAACCATTCATTCTTTTTAGACACACGTTACTAAAGACAAAAAAGAGAATTCTAATAACTAAGTAAATAAAAATGTTATTTATTTAATAATTAAAGGCATCAAAGGTGGCACTAGTAAAGTTTGTTTGTGAGTTCTGAATTTCCCGCAAAGGTTTACGAGGGGTAGCCGTCCGTAACTTAACGATGCAGCACTAGAGGGAAGGCAGCTAGTCGTCATCACCACTTCCTGCAACTCTTGTGTTATTCTCTCATTAACGCATAGTGGGATTGACCTATAATTATAACGTCTCCACATCTGAAAGGACGGGCATGTTTGGTGTGATTAGCATTTGAACCCTGAAACTAGGAGTCTAGAGCCTTAACCACCTGGCCATGCACACATATACAAACATCTTCAGATTTAAATAAAAGATGGTAACAGAGAAAGACTGTGGGGTGAACTATGTAGCGTAGAGACGGTGTATTTAACCTACATACACAAGTTACTATAACTAGTACCTATTTCTAATATATGTAGTACGTAATACACAGCGCCATTTTAGTTCCTATTCATGGTAACTGTTTTTGAAGTACAATGTTCATCCTGACAATACTACTAAATATTTCAAAATGTAACACAATCTTAGATTATTGCACGAACATATGTCACAATGACAATGTTCAGTCGATGAATTGTTTCTGAAGTGTGGCAGTAGACTGGTATCTTCATAAAGCGTCTCTAATTCGGAGGAATTGGTTGGTTTATAAACAGCTTACCGTTTCTGCAAATTCTGTGTCGTCACACATCTTCTGCCTGATCTCCTCGCCGCTCAGAGAGTCTGGATTATTTTCGTTTATGCACTGTTCAAAGGCATCTTTTTTCTGAAAGACGAGAATCGTGAATACTCTGATGGTATAAAAACAATGGATTATTTACGTTTTATAGATTTCCACTTGAAACATAATTTATTACTACCCACCACAAGTGATTAAAGTAACTGAATTCACATCTGATTCAGGTTGTTGCTGTCTGCTCAAACAACGTTATTACGTTTTAAATATTTCACTAGCAGTGTGATTTATTAATACCAGGAAGTTTTATCTTAACTTGACAAGATAACTTGTCTCCCAGTGGCAAATCGGTTTATCTGCGGACTTACAATACGAGAATAGTCAATTTTGTAGCTTTGTGTTTAACTTCAAACAAAAGCAAAAATATTAAATTGTTTGTTTGTTTTTTGAATTTCGCGCAAAGCTACACGAGGGTTATCTGCGCTAGCTGTCAATAATTTAGAGTGTAAGACTAGAGGGAAGGCAGCTAGTGATCACCACCCACCGCCAACTCTTGGACTACTCTTTTACCAACGAATAGTGGGATTGACCGTACAATAATAACGCCCCTACGGCTGAAAGGGCGAGCATATTTGGTGTTACGGGGATTCGAACCCCTGACCCTCAGATTACGAGTCAAGTGCCTTACCTACCTGGCCATGCCGGGCCAAAGTAGTAAATTACTACTTCGACAGTAACTCCATAGTTAATTTCAAAAACACTGATTATTGAAAGACCTATATGAAAGCAAGTAAAAAAGAAGGAGTGAATTTCTAATATAATTCAAGAATTTAGTTCAAATGTTGACACTGAAGAATTTGAAACATCGTGTTATTATGGTTTACTAGACTATTTTACAATAAAAGTAGTACTTCAATAATGTATCGTAACAAACAAAATGATTTTTTCTGATACAATTGTAAGAGTTGAGTCCAATTATTTTTATTACAAGGTGTGGCATATTGTTCATTGTATTTCGGCTCAATGTTTGGACGTAAAATCTAACGCATTTGTAAAATCAAACCATGGCACTAATGTTTAGTTGTTTTATTTATATTAATGCATTATTTGACTGAAGAAAATGGTCTGTCATGGCATGATGGTTAGGGTACTCGACTGGCCATGTGCTGTTGGTTGTGAGTTTAACTGAGCATGCTCGTTCTTTCAACTCTGGGGCATTATAAATTGCGATCAATCCTACTTTTCCTTGGTAAAAAAGTGGCTCGAGAGTTGTGGGTGTTTGATGTTTACTAGCTACCTTCACTCTAATCAATAACCAGCAAACTGGGAACGGTTAGGGCAGATAGCCCTCAATTTTAAGTTATTTAGTATACAGAGATATAAGAGATCTGCTACTGCTCTGCGATGGAACGTTAATATAGCTCACTAATACAAAGCCCCCTAGAAGTTGAAGAGAAAGGTTAAAGGTTTATAACCAAACTAAGTTTAGATACCGTAATAGGCGCAGTAAAGATGTCCCCTTGTGTAGTACAAATAGACATAATTTTCTAGTGATTCAGCAGTAACTACGATGGCTCTAAAAACTGGGTTTAGATACTCGTGGCAAGCACACCACAGTCAACCAACCGTGTAGCTCTACGCTTAGAAACAAATTTATTGAAACATGCTATTCTTATGGATGTATGTTTATACTAGAATGTGGCCCAGTGGTTAATTTTTGGAATTGGGAACCCTAGAATTTGGAGTTCGAGACGCGGTACTACTAAATAACCTTCTCACCTCCATCTGTGGGTAATTTTTTAAACGTGACAGTAAATCCTGTTATTCAGTTAAAATTAACCAACGTACAGGATTTTAGTGACTGGTTAATTATCTGCTGATCCCACTTTAAAGTTAGGAACAGCTATGCCTGTCTGTAATAAGTTTCTTACTTGTCTACTCAGGTAATTCTGTGCAGAACATGTCATTTGTATGAGTGAACAAACGAATATACAACTTCCTAGACCGAGTTGTTCAGAACATGTCATGAAATATTTAAATAAAAACAACCATATAAATAATTTTCTATAATAATAATGATAATCGTGAACACAAATAATAAAATATTGTTATTTAATGATCCTCATTAGTTCACATTTAAATAACTATTATCGACAGTACTTACCTCCTGTGGGAAACTTTCAATAATGGCCATTGCTTCTTTATTGTCTTCTATATTATCGCCTGTAATAATTAAAAGTTAATGAACAAACATGCTAAAGCTCTGTTATTAATTCTTTCTTTCTGTTATAGGCTATTTGAAAAGAGAAAAAAAATCATCGAAAATTGAAACAAATAAAAAATTTCCAAATGAATATATTCGTTCCTTTCGTGGCCCAAGCAAAACCACTCCTCAACTCTACCCTCATTCCCTCAAAAAAAAATCATGGGGTGATTAAATTTTCTTGTGGTTACTATTCCTATTCACCAGTCACTCTTTTGTAAGCGTATAACATATTCTGGCCTAAATTTCCGCTGAGGACCCAGAACCAATAATCCATTGTGTGGCTTTGCAACCAACAACATGCAATTAACGTGTTACTTATTGTAAATATAAATACGATAAAATACAAACACTTACATTGACCTTTCATCTTTATTCATTATTACGTTATATCAAGGAAGTTCGTGAAACTAGCCAGAACTAGTGTGAATGATATTATTCTATAATATCCTATAACCTGTTACATGAATTATATTATAAAAGTCACTTACTGCACATTAACTTGTGTAATTTTCCATGTCCTTTTCCTTTGCCCCAAGCGACCGCAATAAAAAACAGTAACCAGAAGCAATACCGCGAGACTCTTCATTTCTGATGGTTTTAGAAGAACAAGTCTACAGTGTTCAAACTGTCAGCTGATGTTCTGAGTCAGACGGATGATAATATTTTGGTGAAATTGTTGCGTTTTTATACAAATCTTAACAATAGAAGGAAAAGAAAAAAGATTTTGACTCGTACATTACAGTAAGAAGTTTCCTTAGCATGTTGATCTAGTACCAAGGAACTCTTTATTCTAGTGTTTCTGATGGAACGTTGTCTTCAAACAGCATAACTGATGAATCACCACAGCCTTTTTGTTTATCGCTTCACTGTTTGTTCAGGTTTATGTTATTTGCATGTAGAGCTCCGTATGTTTTGCAGAAAACAATCCAGTGTGCATTATAAGAGTAACGGTTAAATTCAAGTTTGTTTTTTTTTGGTCTAGCCTGAATAGTCTATCAGTTTAAAGTTAGGGTTAGTTAGCACAGTTATCCATTGTGTAGCTTTGCGCAAATATCTGAAACAAACGAATGATAATTATAGGGTTCGCAAAAATGTTCGATATTAATTTTGCCGAAAATAATAAGAAAAAATGCTTTGGTTAAAAGCATTTTCAAAACTTTGTCACCATCCTTATATAGAGTTTACAGTCGTCTTAACGGTGTCTTGTATTAATAAAATGTCCAGACTTTAATGGAGTGAACTTTTGTTATTTCCAAAGACGTTCTTCACATACAGAATGCCCCCCAGTGGCTCAGCGTTATGTCTGTGGACTTACAACGCTAAAAACCGGGTTTCGATACCCGTGGTGGGCAGAGCACAGATAGCCCATTAAGTAGCTTTGTGCTTAATTCGAAACAACAACACATAGAAAGCTTATAAATAAGGTTCATGCATTTTAAGTACAAAGAATACCTTACTTTCCCCTTATAATTTCACTGCATAATAGCATTACTAATAATGTGAGCTGCTTAAGATAACACTACTTAAGTTTATAGATCAGTTTATAATTGTACTACATGCCAAGGTCCGTGTGACTTTTCGATTCAACGATGGTTTTCAGTGATTCATTTCAACTCAGTTTATCAATAATTTATGCGTCCCTTCAAGATAAAAATAACGTTACGAACATTAATGAGTAATTACATTTCAGATGAACCGAACTTCTGTTATTTGAACTCAACATAAAAACCGAAGAGCATTAATGTTAGTTTTGATAAAGTTGACATTTAAACTAATTATAAGAAAATCCATAACGTTTGCATACTTTTCAGCTTTAGATACATGAATTAAGTTTATTAGTTTTACAACTTAATTTAGCTTTATTAGGGGTTAAGAAGCTAATTTATTGTTACAGAAGTCAAACTAGAATTCTATCTGGCCTTGGTATAAATTAAATAGATAATTTTAAGCCTTATATGAAAGAAAGGTCACGCTTGTCTTGTTATCATTTGAGAAATTTCAAAAAATAAATCTCTCATTTCACACACAGTTAAGTTTCTTACTTAACAACCGAAGTCAAATTAAACATTTTTAATAATTTAAAATACCTTTGAAGTCTCATATATAACTCCGCCATCCACAGATAGCCCATAGATACCTCTATCATACAACCATAGTGTATTTAGTTGGGTGGTTGCGGTATTTAAGTATTATTTGATAAACACTTACCATTAAAACTAAATACAAAACACAAAAAACAATGTTGACCATTTTATGACGTCATTTTTACATGTTTCATCAAAAGAAGTTCAGATAATTTTGGTTTGTAATTTTCTAGAAAACAAAATTATATTGTAGTACTTGACTTAACACCTAAACCCAAATAGCAGGCCTGATCTGCTCGCTTACATAATAGTCCTAACATAATTTATTGTAACGAGTATAATTACGATCATGCTTGGCCAGCTTCGCGGTAACAAATGGAATATACAAATAGTGTTTCGACTGCTATGAAGTTCATTATATTCCTAACGGCCTAAAGAGCCATGATTTCAGAGAATCGCGTACTTGGGAACGGATGTGATGAACACAGTGTGATAGAAATACTATTATTACATCGCTGGAATACTCGTCCAAGTATCGGGAAGTTATGCAAATTGGCGATTAGTGAAATATCATCTTAGAACATGAAAAGCTACTCCCCTTACATGCAATTGTATAAAAATTGTATAATTTCATGTATTATCCTGCACGGATCCAGTAAACTTTCACACCAAATTTAGTAAAGATCTATCGAAAAGGGACGAAGTAATGGTAAGAAAACCAGAAAAGTTCAAAATGCAAAACTAAAAATTTGTTTTTACATCCGTATGGACCTAATGAGCTTCCACACAAATTATGGTGAAGTCCTTCGACACCCTGAAGTATTTACTTGGAAATAATGGGCTATTTGTGTTCTGCCCACCACGGGTATCGAAACCCGGTTTATAGCTGTGTCACTGGGGGGGGGGGGGCTACTTGGTTTGGTTTGAATTTCGCGCAAAACTACAAGAGGGCTATCCAAACTAGCCGTTCCTAGTTTAGCAGTGTAAGACTAGACGGAAGGCAGTTAGTCACCACCACCCACCGCCAACTATTGGTTTACTCTTTTACCAACGAATAGTAAGATTGACCGTCACATTATAACGCCCCCACGGCTGATAGGGCGAGCATGTTTGGTGTGACGGGGATTTGTTGGTTGGTTGGTTTGGTGTTTTATGGCAAAAAACAACTTGGTTTTCTGTGCCAAACATCCGGTAAAAAATTAAAATTAGATTAAAACTAGTAAAACTTATAAAATTAAATTAAGGTAAAACAAAGTTTTAAAAAATATAAATAGCATTAAAACCAATTTTTACATCTAGTACATAACGGTAAGAAAAAAACTACAGTACTATAAGTTGTACAGGACTTTCTGTAGCATAATTGTAATTATCATAACTTCACCAGGATGACTAACGGGTAGCTCAAACAGCAGTGTTAGTCACCTGAAGTTGGGCTTTCTAGTCCTTGTTCCGAGTTATTTGACGTTACGGCCATTTTCTTATTTCAAATAGAACTAGATATTCTTTGATTCTTAAAAGGGAATCACATTAAAAAGGTTTAATGCATAAACTAAAAAATTAAATAGCATTAAAAAGATTAATGGCTTTCAAAAATTAAAAAAACATTTCCAAGGTGAACAGTGTCACCATCACCAATAACACTGTCTCACGTCACGGACAAACCTTGGGAAAGAACTTGTTTAAAATGGCGCCGTCATTGAGTGTCATAACGACAGCAAGACAGTAAAATGTGGCTTATTGTGTGTGACCTGAGTGTTACACAGACTACACTGATGCACCACTTCCAGATAAAAGAAAACGACGAGTTAAAAACTGTGACCAATGTGTAGTCTAGTTAAAACAACTTCCTCTTTCCGATCCTTACGGTAGCAAGACAGCCAAAGTCCAATATAGAGCTTTATTTGGAAAAGCTTGTTTTCACGTTGCTCACTCAAGTCGACTGTCAACTGGCACAGAGCCAAGCCTTGATTACAGGACCATAATCTATGTATGGAACAGGCACAGTGGTGATAGTTCCAGAACAGATAGATTTAGCTGGGGTGTCGGTGAGCTCTTTCCCGCGAATACCAACGTCGTCCAGTACCCAGAAAAACTGGGTAGAAGTAGATGATCAAGAGAAATGAGCGAGCTGGTTTTGAATATTGGCGAGAATAGGGTGTGAACTAACTTGAAGCGATTCCAGGGCCAGTAGAAAACTAATCGAATTGGTATAAATAGTGCAATTTGAGTATTGCTTAGCATTTATATAATTCAGGGCAAGAGAAATGGCATACAATCAAGCAGTGAACACAGAAGCTGCAAAACCGTTGAACTACAACAAACCATGGCAGAGCCCACAAAGTCATCTGATTTCGAACCATCTGTATAAATTGGAATGGAATGATTGCTCGAAAGTTGTTCAGTAAATAAAAGACGGTACTTACAATCGGGAGTATCTGCCTTTTTCAGATGACTTAAAGAAAGGGGCTGTAATAAGCCATGGTTGGATGGGCTGACCAGTGGATTTTGCAATGTTATCCAAAGACAGACCCAATTCATCCAATTGCACCTGGATGCGAAGGCCAAAGGAGCAATGGCAGATCATCTGTTCAGGAAAAGTATGGTCCACCAAGGAAGGAAAACACATCCCCAGGTGGGATGCTTTAGTAAGGAATGACGTTTCAAAGCACATAATAAAGAAAGTTGCAAAGGAGGTTCATGAGACTCTATGTATAAGCAGTGAACTGGGAAGTGCAAAAGCCCCAGTGCAGAACCAAAGTCCTTGATGATGATCAATCGAATAATAACACAATATATATGTAGCATAGAACATCGATCTGTTTCCCAAGTGGTGAAAGAAATGGCACAGAGGATGTTCAGTGCTCTTGTACATTTTACCCACTGCTTGATGTGTGGTATAAACGTGAGCTTATGGTCAAAGATTAGCCCCAAGTACTTTGTCTCAGGGACCACAGGCAGCACAACTTCACCCATACAGAGTCCAAGATCAGGGTGAATACACCACTGATGGCAAAACAGCATGCAAACGGTTTTAGAGACAGAAGTTAAAGCCGTTTGCTGTGGTCCACCTCAATAAACGATTAAAAGCAGTCTGTAGCTGCCACTCAATATACCTCTTGTTTGACGACTGACTCGCAAAATGCCAAACCTCCATGTTGTATCATAAGTCTTCTCAATGTCAAAGAATATTCATACAAGATGTTGTCATTTCAAAAAGGCTTCTCTGATTGATGTTTGAAATCAAATCAAGTTGTCCATGGAGAATCACTGTCGTTGGAACTCACACTGGGTGAGCGAGAGGAGGTTGTTTGATTCTAGGAACCAAACATGACGAGCATTAACCATCATCTCTAAGATCTTACAGAGACAGCTCGTCAAAGCAACTGGACAGTGGTTTGAAAGAACCTTAGGATCCTTCCCAGGCTTAGAGAAAGGTAGGACAATAGCCTCGTGCCAGGCATCAGGAAAAACATTCTCCTACCAGATCCAGTTAAAACCAACCAGAAGAATAGCAAAAGATAGATGGCACAGCATTTCATAGTAAACATCATCAGGTCTGAATTATGTACTGCCAGATTGATGAAGAGCCAGTTTGAGTTACACCAGTGTAAAGGGACTATTATAGTCATAGAGACAATCAGCTCGATAGGACAGAGGTGATGGCTCTGCCTGAGTCTTGATGGCTAAGAAGGTGGAGGAAGAAGCAGAAGTGCTAGATACCCGGCAAAAGGATACCTAGGGTATCGGTGATGCTCTGGGTATCAGCTATTTGCTGGCCATCAGAGAGCAGGATCAAGGGGAACAAAATTATATTGCCCACTGACCTTTCGAATCTTGACCCATATGACTTTGGAACTGATGGTAGAAGATATGCTGGTTGTAAACTTAATCCAACATTCCTTCCGGCTTTGACGCCTTACCCACCGCATGGACCTGCTGGAAAGTGATGCAGTGTGAGAGTGTGGAATACCTATGAAAAGCATCCCAGGATATCGTGGAAAACGTGTTGAGGTTTTAGGAGTACATTGAGCAGCTGCCTGTATAATACAGTCAGTTATTAATGCCACACAGTCGTCTACTGATGGCTTACAGACAATGGCAGGATCAAGTTCTGCGAGAGCAGTGAAAGAGGGCCAGTTTCCTTGATCCAGATTCCACCGGGCTACGCGGGTCGGGTGGCTTCAACCACGGCCTCGTGGATTATTGTTAACCATCAAGGAAAGGTGAGAGAATATAGAAGGGGAGCAAATTGAAAGATCTGAAGCAGTAAAGAACTGACTAGATGCGTGTAAATAAGTAGAAGAACCGCTATTAAAAGAGAAAGGTTGTAATCAGAGGCATAAGCTCTACAGACGACCTCTCCCATCAATATCAGCACTTTCCCAGAGGAAATGATCTCCATTAAAGTCCCCGGGATTAAAAAGGGAGACAGCTACTGTTCACTGAGAGCATCAAGGTCTGATTGATCATACGTTTCTCCAAGTGACAGGTAGAGAGAGAACAAACAGTGATGGTATGACCCAAAGAAGCACAGATGGCTATGGCCTCCAAGGGTGTGTCGAGTGGCAACGACAGGGTGGGCACATGCTGGTCAACCAATAGTGCTTCGCCTCTATGCACTCATCCATCACACAACCTGCCACTTCTGTACAAAGAAAACTGCCAAAAGGTGACTGTAAGGAAAGACATACAGGATTGCAGAAAGAAATCAATGTTTTGATGTCATCCAGATTAGTACGTAAACCTCGACAGTTCCATTGTATCCAGGTGGTCATTTTTATTTATGTGTAGGAAACTGGATTGAGAACCCTTCTATTTAAGACCATGTCTTTTTTTCTTTACTATCTTTATTCAAGGGAGATCTATAGACCTCCATGGATCCTGTCCTGGGTCAATTGGGCAGGTCTTTGCTATTGAAGGAGGATTCTAGCGACTGAAGACGTAAACGAATGATTGTTTTGCATCTTGGGGTGAGAGAAGATGTACCCAAGGAAATGCCCGTACCTAGAACCAAATGAAGTGAATCTTGGGATTTGCTGGAATGTATGTTAGGGACAGAAATGGGTGTTGAATTTGATTCATCAACATTTTTAACCATGGAGGTCAAAAGACTTTTCATTTGGTTTGAGAACCATTCTTTTGGAGGGACAGAGAGATCTATCTGCACTCCCACTGTAGTAGTGGAATGAAGATCAGTAGAATACACCCGAAATAAAGTGGTGGGCAGCAACTTTCGAGCCTCAGGGTAAATAAGAACGAAATTATGACAGGTGAGAGTCATTGCAATTGATGCAATGAGGATCTGTTTCACACTCATAGGCATCGTGGTCCTTGCCACTGCAACGAGCACACATCAAGGAACCACGACAAGATATTCTTCAAATAACTAGACCACTGACATTGGAAACATCCGAGAGAGTTTGGAGCAGTATCTTGCAATTAAGATAACCTGTCTTGATGGTGGAAGGTGAACGTAGTGATAAAAATGCCAGAATGAGGACACTGGTCAGCATCATAATTCCATCTTTGCGAGTGGAGATATGCCTCACTACAGAAACTCCTTGGGTGGAGAAACCAGCGAGAATCTCTGACTCGGGGATGTTTTACAAATCCCTCTCAACAATAACTCCTCGTGATGAATTCAAAGTAGCATTAGGTGTAACCTCAATAGGTACATATCCTAATCGCCTTTGAATGCAAGAGGAGTTCACTGTGTTGAGATGTGGATGTTTCCACCAATATGTCACCAGAGCAAAGCTTCGTTACTGACTTTGGAGAGCCAGCATGTCCCTCTAGTCCCTTCCTAATGAAAAAGGGAGACATCTATCTCAAAGGTTTGTATGAAAGAGGATGTAGTATAAGAAAATGACGCACAACAGGTGTTATAAGTGTTGAAGATTGTTGCTCAGAATCTCCAAGACGTGGTTGTTTACCTATGGACTGTTTTTCCCTATTTTAAGTTTTCATTTGGAGGATCATAATAAAAAAGGAATATATCGGTGCCCACTGACCCCCATCCACCATGGAGCCCTACGAGGGTATGCATTACAATGCCAAACAAGAATTGCAGCAACGCCAGGGTTTCGTGAGCTCTATACCCATACACTAGCATCAGATACAATGTCCACAACACTTGTTGAGAACATCCAACATTAGTACTTGGGTTGACCCTGGCCCAAGTAGACCAGCCGAGGGGGCCACCCGTCTACAGGAATTCAAGGCCAAAGTGGTATGTTAGGGTTGGACCCCTCAACCACCAGGATCCTCTCCTCCCCTTCACGAGTCACCACACACAGAAAACACGTGGGTGAATGTTTAAATCCCAGAGGAAGTAAACTGAAAGAACAGAACCTTTCCTGAGAGGTCCCCTCACCACGTACAGGAATCCATACCGAGGGGGACGGGGATTCGAACCCACGACCCTCGGATTACGAGTCGAGTGCCTTAATCACCTGGCCATATCGGGCCTAGGGGGCTGCTTGGACATCAAACAGGCAGTAGTATTATGTTTATGTAGATACTCTTCTAATTCTTGAAAATCGTAAAACGGGTGCATTAACAATATTATATGTATTAAAATATATAATAGGCCTGATATACTGTCTTACGAAAAATATAAATTAATTTTAAACTCGTTATATTTGAGATTTACTTCGTTTTCACGCCAAAATTATTTTACTCTGTGATCACAATAAATAATCCTACCATAATTTAACAGATATTTATCTTCCAATTTCTGAACTTTTACATTTTAACCTGTTAAAATTGTTTAATGAAGTAGGAATCATTGAGTATGAGTCAAGAAGTTATTTTTATTTTAAGCTGCATAAACTACATAGCTACAGTTATCGTTAAATCGTGGTCAATCGGTAGGGGTGAAAACTAGGGCTAATAATAATATTTATCCAATTTTCTCTCCAATTACTTGCGATATACATAAAGGTTATGTATTTGAATCATTACTAGTATATTTGAGACAGAAACACTTGTCACATTCATAACTGAAAAACATTAATTCTACAATATAATTTCATTTGCAAATCTCATCACTCATTTGAGTAATTACTTTTAGACACCTAGTCCATACATACTTTCAAGATAGAACCACTTATATTAAATGAAATGTTTACGTCACATTTTACACATTACTCTCACATAATAAAAAATTAAAATAAAAAATAATATTATCTAAATAATTAAGGCAAGTTTCTGCATATAAACCACTTGCAGCCCTCTCTTTAAAATCAATAAAATAATATTATAAATGATTTGACGGTTTCATAAACCTCTCACCAAACATGGCATGGATACGTCTGCTACTACGTACAAAGCACGTGGATGAGGACGATGCAATTGGTTAAAATTTTTCCTCGTGAACTTTCAAAATACCATATACGTTCTGTACAGACTAAATTCACATCTGAACTTTTAACAGGAATTTCAATCATCTTTAAACATCTAGTACATATTTTCACGTGTGTCATTAGTGACATTAAACGACAATGGTGTTTATTACTCACATTTATTCTCTGCTGTTTGTACACGTATTTCCTAGATTACACAGAACAATGCATACGTGTACCGTTTTTATTCGTTTATAAGACGATTCGCTTATAAGACGGGTCCCAACTTCACCTGAGAGATTGTCGATATTCTGTTTAGACTCGTTTATAAGACGAAGGAAGGAAAGCAGGTAACGAGAGAAAAGTGAAAAAATGGAAATTAATAGAAACCTAATTTTGGGTTTCGTATACGATATTTCGATTTCAGATTAGAAGGAGAAAAATAGAAGAGATAGACAAGTGAAAATAAATGAATAAATCCAAACTCGGTGTTCAAGCGTTTAATGGAATTTCATCAACTATTTTATTTACTGTATGATAAATATTCATATTTAAAACACATAACAAAGAACAATCTAACGCACAAAACTTATCACAACATATTTCAGTATCAAAGTACGTTTATGCTAACTTTTAAACCACATTTCTTCAAAGTATTAAAAGAGTTTACGTAAACTGCACTTTAATAGAACACAGCAAATCAGTATGCAAGTTATGAAATTCAAAAGCCTTCAAATTATTCGTTGTCGCTATCTCCAAACAGTTCATAAAACTGCTCCTCGGACAATCCATCATCGTAGAGGTCACATTCCTCCGTGTTCTCCTCCTGCTCTACGTCATCTCTGCCGCCGATAAACTCACTGAAAAGTTCATCATCCTCACTGCCGTCAATGGAATTCGAAATTCCGCATTTGAGGAACGATCTGATAAACTGAGTGAACTAAATTTATTTTCTATGTCTGTAGACCTCGCCTATAAGACGGGCCCCCCAATTTGAGCCCGAAATCTCGAGGAAAAATCCCCGTCTTATAAGCGAGTAAACACGGTACATATAGTAAACAAAAACCACGCAACACGTGACAACTGTGCACAGTGAAAACATTACACGAGTGAATAACCATCTTCATCGGCCATCAACAGCAAAGTGAATCCATACAGAAACGATCATGATATATATCTGCATTGAACTAATTCACGTATAATCAACCGACAGCACCATTATGTCGCTGCTTTGTCTTGGTATTGTTGTACACTGCTTGCTCGTCACATGTTTTAACGCGGGGAAGGAGAGCTCACGAGAACAAAATGCAACTGAAAAGAAATCATATCGAGCAAGAAGGGGGAAGTTCATAATTGAATGAATTTTCGCGAGCCCCTACCTTACCATGTGCGAATAATTCTGACAAATTCGTTTCGGTTTATGAAGCTTGACGTTTTCTACAACTGATTGAACAAACAGACTGCATTCTAAAACGACAAGTTCATAGTTTACGTGGTCTGTATATGTACAGGAAGCGGCCAAGATTTCCTGTGTCTTTAGAGACACTTAACAACAGTGTATAGCAAAAGCGGAAACACGATAGCAACAAATTGAATTCTTCAAAACTCTTAGCGTCAAGTCCAATACTTTAGTTTTAAAAGTGTGGAACCAACATGGAAGCTGTACCCAAGCCTGGAAATGTACAGAACGCATTTATCAAAAACGCTAATTCACAGGAAGCAAAACATTACAAAAAACAAAGGTAAGTTCTTAAATGTGCCTACGCTGTGTGGAATCATGCGAATGAATATTTGACCAGTTACATTTTTTACTCCATTTTCGTTACACTTTATTCCATGCCACCATTTATCTTTATAGCATGAGAAGATGGCGTTAAGTTCAAAGTTCTGAAGCAAGTGGTCACGTTTGTTAGAGGTAACAACAGCGTCAGATTAATTTAGCTAACCGTGTGTGTATAGCGGTATGGAATTCAAAAACGTCTAATGGTTATCTCGCTGAACATAATCTCAGATTATAGCTTAATTTTCTAAACAACAGAACTTTATACAAAGATGGAATTTTGTATAGAACACTTTCTTGGTCTTACGTTCCTACTTTCACGTGGACTGTGTTAACAGCTACAAAAGTAAATTGGTAGATGTAATGAAATACAACACAACGTAACTCAGTTCTCCTTACAGTGATCACACTCACGTCTTAACTTGTTTTTGAGAAATATAAAACGTATGGTTTAGGGGATATTACTTACACTAATAATACAAAATTGAAGTTTCTATATGCCTTTTTTTTTTTTTTTTTTGCTACTCCTACACCTTCTCCTTGCTTTTACGTAGTTATTACAATTGATGCACGAGCACAGAAAAATGCTACATCATCGACAGTTCGTGAATTTTATGGAAATTAGGGCCCAACTTTGCCGCCACCCCTCATTAGCTCAAACGACAGTACTACTTGCGTACTGGCGATTTTGTTGGAAACCTATATAAGTCTGTCAGTGTCCGTTAATAATTTACGAATGTTTGAACCGATTGTCTCATACCTCTCATATGCTTCCATGAAATGAGATAGGAGTCGATTTCTTGACCTAACCCCTCCCCCGAGACATGCGTGGGTGTGTATATTCCGTATTAAAGTGGAAGCATAAGACCAAGATTATTCATTTTTACACGATTTTATCTGCATAAAAATTCGGTGCCAGGAACGTACCCAAGGGAAACTCTTTGGAATCAGCTATATGCAAAACCTGTTACGAGATACAATACCGTATGATGCACACTCGTAAATTTATATTTCGAAAATACTCTTTATATTTAGGTTGCTTAAATAAACCTCATAAGCTCTCCCAGTACGTAAAGATAATTGAGTGATGATATAGTAATTTTATGTACGGTCAGATTAAAAAAAAAAGTGACCCGTCCACTTTCTTTTTGTATCCTCCACCACAATCTCTTTTTTGATTATTATACAAGGAAAGAAAGAAAGAAAAGAAAAGAAAAGGAGAGATGAACATGGTTGATTTACTTTGTCATAAATTCTGTATCGTTTCGATGAAAATGAAACCCTTTGAAAACGAGCAACAATCATGAAAAGGGGTGAAAACTAGTTAAAAGATGACGTTTCCTTTATTTTCCAAAACTTTTGACGCTAAACATTTTCTTTTTTAATTGCCCTAAGATAAGTTTTCTTCCTTCATAATTACACTTACTACACATTCGTGTTAAGAGAAGGGTGTCTGGTGAAACAAAAGTATGTTTAATTAATACTTTTCAATCTGGCAAAGAGGTACGTAACTTGAATTTTCATGTAAACAAACAGAGGCTTTCATGAGTAGACGCGTCTATTCCAGTAAATTACAATAAATAATTTGGTATGACCATTGCACTAGTTAGTATCAAGAACTATTACAGGCATACTGCTTTGAAAGTTTTAGTAAAATACTTTAACCTAAAGGCTTCTTTCGGTCCTTACTTCATGAGGTTTCAAAACTGAATTGCTTGTGTACATGTCAGATTTGAATGCATAGTTTATGTTTGTGTCAGGTATCGCACCAAGAGAAGCATGTACTATACTTTTCTAGCTGAATAACATTAATGTCGCTCTCACCGAAATATTTTATTTAGATGAATTTGGTTTGTTCTGGTTTATCTGTCGTTTTTTTTTTAAAGTTAGAAAATTAGGTCTGTGTTGCTTGATACTGAAACCTTTTACAAGCGTATTCCTTTGTCGAATTACCATGAACTAGCAACCTTAATTAAACAGTGCTGTTCCGGGATTTCATATGGGAATACCTTTCTATATTCAAAACATCTGGGGGGGGGGAAGAGACTCGAGCCACTGCGGTCTGATACTTGTACTTTGTGTTGTATATAATTATTGACAATGTATGTTTTCAAACATTAATATCTGTTAAACAGATTGAATGAAAATTGAGCTGGTCGTCACATTTACTTTATTACTTAAACAGAGAAATTAAAGTTGTGTATATTTCTACTTGTTCTCAGTTTGGTGTGTTTCTTTTAGAATCCTCAACAAGCTTTGAGTAAGGATTTTTTATTGGTACATTATACACTAAAATCTGCCATTTATATGTGATGGTGAATACAAAAGTTACACAAAACCAATAACAATACATCCAATGTGAAAAGTAACAGCACTGTAAAATATTATTTTTTTCTAAACAGACACTCCAAATATACAATACTTTGTTTCCTCATCTCTCCTTCTTAACTTTTTGTTTACTCTATTCATTCAGACAAATGTTTTAGGTTCGGTTAGTCATCACTTTCAAAAAATTACTTTTCTTGGTACAATACAGTAGTTTTAACTTTCCAAACACTTTTATGGAAGTAACAAAACACCTTTAATTCATTTTACTACACCTGAATCTTTGGGTACACAAGTTTAAATTATCTGTTGCATAAACAGCTCAAATTAACCAGTAAGCCTCATCTTATGTTTTGTTTTGTTTTTTTAATGTTTCTATCAGTATTCTAATCTGAGAATAGGAAACCTCACCTGTGAATTAGTAATTGAGTACAGTTCACAAAGGACTCAAATTAGCCAAGAAAAGTTAAATGTTTTACCCATCAATTCTTATTCCAAAAGATCCTATTTTCCATTACGAGTTTTAAAAAATATGCATTACAAAAAAAATGTTGGAATGTGTAATGAATTATAAATATTAACAAACTTCTCTTAAAAATAAAACTAAAAGGTGATGTTTAGGCCATTGTGTTGGCATGTTTGACTTTAAAACAATCTAATATAATTACCAAAATATAAATTCGAAATGATTATGAAAAAACTTACATTTTCACATGCTTTACAAGGTTTCGATTAATCTGTTTGAACACACATAAAAACGTATGGACATAAAATACCAGTAGCATTGTGTTGTTACAAACAATTTCCAATTTGATCTTACAGCAGTTTAAATTAGTTTTTATTTGCTGTATGACTAGGCTCAAACATTTCTAGAAGCACACTCCAAAGCTACCCAGACAAAACTTATCATCTGAGATACTTTTCCAAAATGAAATATTAAAAGTTTATAGCATGCTTGTATTAAGAAATTCATAAATTTGTGAAGGCTCATACTGGATGATAAAAAATAAACACAAGATCTACACAAAGAGAAACAGGGCTTGAGCAATTTGCCCAAGATTAGCCCCCTTCTCTCCCCTCATTAGTCTGCAAGTGTACATTAGGCTTAAGAATTAAACTCAAGTGGAATACATGATGCAGTGACAAAGACCTTTTAAAGCTATAAAACATCCTCTAACCAATATGTTGACAAATTCTTAAAAGCTATTTTACGTCACAGGTTTAAAAAAAAAACAAAAACATACTGATGGACCACATCATACAGTGTTCAACCTTGAGGGGCTACATCTTTGGTAAAAGCCTAATAGAAACAAACACCTCTGGTTCAAAAACCAAATAGCTGCAGGTTAAGTAAGAATTTAATTAAAACATCATTGTCATCGAGTCTTTAGCTACTGGTGTACTTTTCAAGCTACTCATGGGTAAAAAGATCCCAAATTCCATAAATTAACCTGTTTAACCTTGTCATTCTTTAAACTGCTACTGGGCCTTTTCTATTTTTTACTAACTTTTGTAAGCAATGTTATTTTTTTTAAAGAAAATTAAATGTCACAGTTTCTAAAATAAGAATTTAAAAAACTATATCTGGCTAATATTTTCCAAGAATCAAAATTATATGTCAATTTCTGAAACTGATGCAATTAATATCTACATTAAAAACACATTAAGCTGTGTGAATCTGTATTCTTCACATCTTATTGACATTAAAACAAAAAC
This sequence comes from Tachypleus tridentatus, assembly GCF_004210375.1. NCBI lineage: Eukaryota > Metazoa > Arthropoda > Merostomata > Xiphosura > Limulidae > Tachypleus > Tachypleus tridentatus. The sequence continues at coordinate 28,899,619 of NC_134828.1, read as the reverse complement.
AAAAAATACTTTTTTCTCTCTCTCTCTCTCTCTCTCTCTCATTTTCAATTCAGGGCATTAGAGCTCCAACAGTTTAACCTCCACATACCCTGAAGAATTATGCAATGGCCCATTAGGAAGAAGAGATGACATTTAGAGTAGCTGCCACAGTTTAGAAAAATTAAAGGAAGTCCACATAACACCAGTTATCAAACTGACAATCATATGGTCACACCCAGGAGTCTCCTGCTGGCGCCCCCTGGTGGTCAAGTAACATGGACTGGGAAGACGAGTCAGGATGGCGGTTCTTCTTCTTGTCACGATTAACTTGGGCATAAAGTGGCTCTACAGGGGATCTCATCTAAGTTTGAAACATTGTAGAAAATGAAATTTTTCAGAATATATTTCAAATGGTAAAAGTGAAACATCATCAATTATTTTTTTTCTTCTTTTAATTAATTCAAATAGTACAAACAAAATTCAATATTAGTTTAAAACTCAGTCACAGAGATTACCACAGCACTCTCTTAGGAAGACGTTTGTTTTTGTTTCAATAATCACATTAGTTGCAACCAACATTTTACAGGTTCATTTGCTAAACACTGACTTAAGAACACAACATTCACTAATGCTGATTTATTTACAGATGAACAAGCCACTACAATTTAAATAAACATTTTTTTCTTATATGGTCTTTGCCAAAGTGAAATAATTAAAAAAAGTTGTAGGATGTGTGTAAAAACTGTATGAGACAAAGAAGTTTCCATTCAGGTGTATCTTAGAAACATATCATGAATATCAATAATTATAATGTACACTTACCAAAACATGATCAAATATTAAGGACTGTTTTTCAAATAATAACTCTGAGTTCAAACTAAGCCAATTTCCTAATTTATTTTTATACAAATCTATATGTATATATAAAAAATAAAACAAAACTGAATGTTTCTTGTCACAAAACTAATTTGATTTTGTCACATCTGCATGCTAAAACAAAAAGTATGTTAACATTTATTAGCAGGCCTAATTTATCCTATACTGATTCTAATATAACAATGTTGTCAAGAATTTTGAGCGAGTTAGACCTATTTATTTGACAAATTCTATATTGAGAAAATTCTTAATCTAATTGTTGTTTGGTAAATGGATTCCATTAACATTTTCAATACATTATTCCTTTAACATAGATTTATGTAGATTTAGCTGGAAACTCCATAATTTAAAATAAATTTAGTGTAGATAGAGAGAGAGAGAAAGAGTATTGTAGCATTAAAATACCTCTGTTAGCATTACTTCTTCAGTTACAGTATTAAATGCTAAAGCTGGCATAGAAGTAGAATTATTAGGCTTAATATTTATCACCAATATTTACTTACTGTTAATCTAAAAACTACAGTTTTTAGTTGTTTTACTGAATGATTTAATATATTATTTTTTATATATTAAAACACCTGTACAAGTTATGAATATTTTTTCTACAATATACATATATATATATTTTTTATTAAATAATAAAGCCACTTTCTTGCTCACTATTTAATTTATAGAAAATATGCTATTAATAAATGTTTTGGAGAAATTAGAACTGACAACCATAATATTTAAAAAGAAATACAGTTCAAAAATGTTTAAAGATGATCCTTAAAATTATGGGAACAAAAACATATGTTTGACCTCTCAAAAATAATATAAACTAGAAATGAAGTAATGAAATAAATCACAAGACAAGTAAATAATTGAGACTGGTGTACTGCTAATGAATTCTTGAGAAACTATTACAGGCTGGGGTAACCCTTTCCTATTGATAGTTATTTGTTATTACAAGTCATGCAACAAACAGACAAAACATGAAGAGGAAAAACCACCCACCAAAATGAGTATTTTAAAAGTGACTTGGGAGCAAGACTAGAAGCCATGAGGTGGAGGCTAAGACAAAAAATATGTTAGATATGAGAACAGTGCATAGTACTAAGTTAAGAGTGAGGTGAGAAAGGCATAATAATGATAGATTAAGAGAGGAAACACTTGAAATCTCGTTGCTTTTATTATCAGTATAAATCTAGTTTAATATTTTACAAAACTAAACAGACATTGATATGAGACATTCCTTTTAATTACTTATTTACATTTTCTCTAATGGTTAGGTCATTTTGTATCCTATTATTTTCTTTAAATTAAAATATGGTCCTAATTAGACAACAATTTTTATAATTTACATTTATGATATACTGAGAATTACTGCACCTCTAGGCATATCTAAAATACTACAAAACTGCTTGATAATTTTAAAGCAGATGTACTTAGTTTAGTGAATATCTTAGTAACTACAGTTATAATATCCTTAATCATCTTTATCATTTACAATTTTACTGCAAGTGAAGTAAGCCTAGACTGGTTAGCGTATAACTGAGGTTTCACCATACACTTGGTTTATTCCACACACACACACACACACACACCTTTAATTATACAGTTTAAACAATGAAAATAATCTATTTAAGGTTATAGCATCTCAATGTGTAAGAGTAAGAGACTTCAAGCAGTTTAGTAAACATGTACATATGAATGAGTCAGGAACTCACTGGAGCAGGTGGATAAATAGGCACTCCTCCAACAGGGGGCCGATGGTGCGGAAGTTCGACAGGATGGGCTAGGTCATTCATTGGATATTCTTCGGCCTAAATAAAACACACAAAGTATTCTTATGTACACACACACACACACACAAGTTTAACTTTAATATTTTACACTAAACTACATACATACATGCTCATTAACTTTAACTGATGGTTCCACTTTAGCATAGTTTCTTATTTTACCCATGATTTGTAAATTATATGGCACCAGAAAATTTTCATTTTTAGCTGGCAATAGTTTAAATAGTCAACTGATAAGGATGCTTTTTACTGACATTAATAAAATGAGTGAACAGTAATTAATAAAGATTCTGACAGTGTAAATAGGTTATAATATAATTTTGTAACAAGGTACAAACATTTTACTCACCTGATTGTACACACCCACTGAAAAAGATAAAAAACAAATTTTTACATTATGCTTTAACTCTACTCGTACAAAATTACACAAATTTAGGTCAATAAAAGAAAAACCTCACAAAGAACATGGATTTTCTTTCTTCAGTCTTAGTTACCAATAAAACAGAGTTTCATATCAACCAAAAATTAACAATTTAATGAAAATCTTTCAAAGTCATTGTTAATAACCTATAATATCAAAGCACTAACATCTGTTCCTGAAGAATTCTGTCTTCTAATTTCATAATTTGAATTCTTAAAAATCTTACTTTATTTAATTACTGCTCATTACCAATAGATTCTAAATGCAAAATATGTCTTTATACCAATATAATGATTTGGCCTAATTCCAGTTTTACTGTAGTAATTATTTTTAACTATAAATTGTAGAAAATAAAAAAATAATATATATACATTTCAATCTTGCACCTGATACTTCACAATAAAAGTATTTTTTTTGTAAAAAATAAATATTTAAATTATTTTAACATTTAATGCATGAGCTCAGAGCACATCCAAATTTCAATTCTAATATGTATGATGCTGATAAATTAGATAAAAAATAAACAGAAACACATAATGGAAGGTTATTGTATAAATTTGATACTTAAATGTTTCATATTAAATCAAAGTTATAGTTAAAAAGTATGATTACGATTGAAACTTTCTTCTATTTCATAGCAGCTCTTGTCAACAAAGTTTGTGCTCAGTTATTTGTTCTAACCATTGATCTATTAATAACTTATAGATAAGTGGTTTCAACACTCCAGTCCTTAGTTAAAGTATTATTGTTTGTAGAATTTCATGCAAAGCTACTAGAGGGCTCTCTGCACTAAGTTGCCACTAACTGTTCTCAATTTGAAAGTGATGGTAAGAACAGTCAGTCAATACCATTCACCACCACTTATTAGGTTACGTTTTACCAGCAAATAGAGGTATTGACTATCACATCATAATGTCCTTTACAACTGAAAAGAGTGGGCATACTGAGTAATGGATTTCGATCCTATAATCAGTAGATAATAAGTAAGATGCCCTAACCATTAAGCCTAAAATATTATATACATAATTGTTTATTGTTTTTACACTATTTTTAAACTAATGGTTGTATATTTTACAATATCCAACTTAAAAAAAATGAAGTGACTTTCTTTAATATAACAACCCTTTACGTTTTGCAGTACATCCAAATGCACTATAAAACCAAACATTTCTTGTTTACCTTGTCCTCCACGTGGAAGTGTCCTATCTTCATATTTGGTTCCACCTTGTGTGCTAATTGGTCGACTAAGAGTGCTATTAACACTTCCAGTAGGAGAGGCAGAACTACGAGCAACCATAGTGCGTGTAATAAAATGAGTTTCTTTCCAACCTGATCTTCTGTACACTTCTCGCAGCTCTTGATGTTGCCACATGTTGTAAAGCAACTAAAAAATATAATCAAATTAATCATCATAAGATCACATAAGTATAAAAAAGTGACACTAATTCTGATAGATTAATAGCAGATAGGAAAAAAAACATTAGTATAATTTAAATTTGATAAATAAAAATGTCAACAACAGAAAAATTCAATTTGTAAAATGAAAAAGTTGTTTTACATACATAAAAGGGTATTGGAATAAATTACAAATTGAAAGTGGAGTGGAAAATGGATTACTTGTAAAAATTATTTTATAGCTAATGAAAATCTCAGACAAAAAAAATATGTACACACAAATATTACACATTCTAACTTTTAGAGAAAAAACAACTCAAAAAACGTTTATTCAGAATATTTTATACTGTTAATAGTGCATCATTAAAGATTCAACTATGGATGGAATTTATAACTCTTGGAAGATTACTGTTTGCCCTTACTATAAAAAGTGTGTTAAGGTGGTTTTCTTTTCTCACAAAATCAAAATCAGGAAAAATTAAAATTCTGAACACCAATCAGATTGATTTTAAGACAGTGTAATCACAAATTAAATAAAAAAAACACAACAGAACATATTTTAGTAGTATATTAGAGCAGAACTATTATTTTAACAAGAAATGCATACACGTACTTGAGCAGTAAACTTGACTACCCGAGGGGAAAATTTCCCTCGTTGTTTTGCTATGTAAGTTAATCTCTCCACCTCCTGCTTCCAACAGTGACCGAGCAAAATCACTGTTTTTAACAATTACTTCATTGAGTGTTGCAAGCACAGCAGCAATGGTTTCATTTGATGTTCCAACATCATGGGCAGAGCCACTATTTGGAAGTTTCTGAACCAAATCTCGCATAGCATATTTCCCTAAAAAGATATTGTGATATTTTGAGTTAATTGGTCTTTTTTCTTGTTGTTTTATTGGACACTAGTTGATTGCATTGTTAAAATGTTAAAAAAATAAATAAAAGGTTATTTTTCATAAGATTGATAAAAATCAAAACCCTTTCCAGTTCTTTTCTCATCAACCAGGATATAATATAGAAAATAGCAACTTGTTTCTTTATACAATATTCCAAATTATTACACTTAGCCAAAGATAGCATATAGCAAAGAAGTTTTAAATAAACAATCTACCGTTTAAGCAGAATATCCTATATGATAAAGTTAATTATAGTTACCTTTGTAAGGACACAAAAAAAAGTATTCTGTTGAAACAAATAAAACAGTTTGTATATTTATGTAACTACAGAACCTTCCTTAAGAGTTTTTATATTTCAGAGTAAATAGTTTTTTGCTTTCTAATTACTGATAATTTCTGATCAAAACTCAACGGAAGTAAAAAGATGTAGCCAAATATTTAAAAAAAAAAAAAATTATTGTAAGAATCTTACCTATAAGTTCTTTGTTCCTTTGGTCCATAGCAAGGTTTCGTAAAAAACAGTAGCAACTGCACATACAACCCTATCAACTTCCATTCGTAAGAGCTCCACTAGAATTGGTAACCCTTTCCTTCCTCTCACAGCTGCTCTAATGTCTATGCTTGGCTGTGTGTTGAGAATATAAAAGAAAACAGGTAAAGTCATCACAATTTTTTATTTTATAAGAAGATTTTAGTTGTTAGTAGAAGATAAACAAGTATAATTCTAGTTTCACACTCAAGCTAATTTCGAATCCTGTAGTTGAAGTAAACATTTGTTCATCTAACAAACAATGGTTAGTCTCTGACCCTTATATGGGTTTACATTTCAATAATTGCTCTTATTTTGAATTTAAAACATTATCCACTTTCACAAGTACAAAAAAAAAAACTTATACAAGGAAGTTTGCTGGGGAATGTTATTTCTACTCCTCTCTTGTTGAAATTTATTATACCATTCATTTAAATATTTTGTATCTCTTTTGATAAATGTACAGATACATCAAAGAGAGAGAGAGAGAGAGAGAGTGTGTGTGTGAGTGTGAGACACCTCACTAGTGCCAACTACTAACAAACTAACTATTCATGTAAAAACAATATTATAAAGACACAAAAATATTTCTTGAACAGTAGCAGATACTTACTGTATTCATTACGAAATTTCATAATCACACTTGCATACTCAAGGACGTACGCAAGTTCTCTTCTTTTATGAAGCAATATTAACTTCTGATTAGAGCAAACTCGCTACTTAGATAAAACATTTGAAAGAAACAGATTATTAGAATGTTCGGTTTCTGAATAACCATGAATACCAAGAACCATACCTGCCAATAACAAGCTGCTAAGTTCTGGATACTTCCAGCTGCTGCTTCTAAGGTTTCAGGGTTTGAACATTCAGACAGCAAGGACAGGTAGGAATGAACTATTTCTGGTTGCCAAAGCAGCTCCATTCCTCGTGCAGGCTGAGAAGTGGGTCTTGGCATGTTTGTAGCCATTAATTCCTTCTTTTGTTTTTCTAGGTTTTGAGCTTCTTTCTTCTTCTTACTAGCACCAAAACATCCAAGGTTGTCACCAACTAAAAATATAAAAATAAAGTGGAAATAAGATAATTTAACCATGAGATGTTGGTATAAAATTATTAAACACTTCTCAGAAATTGTTCTGACAAGGTAATAGAAAATATTACGTGAATTGTCCAAATTATTTTGAGCAACATTTGATACCACATATCACTGATTCAAAGTTACCTAGTCCACAGTTAAAGATTTAACAAAATAACATTTCACAAATTAAAAGATAAACGTTATGAAGATTTTGTTTTTTAATTTCATTATCTCCTATAACATCCACTACATTTTGTATAGATAATTACACCTGCATGTCTTTGTCGTATAGTGAGAACAACCAACCACATCCTGCACATTGAGAACGTTTTAAAGCAAGTGCTACAGTCAGTACCTTTATGACTGAGTGACTGAAGATGCCACATGGTATACATTGGTGTAATGTACACCATATATACACCTGCTAACCATCTGAAAACAACTGGACATACGTTTTCCTATGTTTGTGCTTGTGTGTATACTGCAAATGTACATGATTAGCATAGCACTTAATAAAACTGTCATACACTGGGAGGAGCCTTGTGATTTTTATGAGGAGATAAAACAGATGACATAAAATTCACAAGAAAAGCCATTTATATCATTTATACACTTAATGGACATCTTACCTATATACAATCCTCTGTACACATTGGGTATAGAAGGTTCTAACAAAAAGGTTCAAATTCTGCCTTTGTCTCTCATAAATGAACTACTGACATGATCACTTAGGAAAATTTCAATGTACATTTTGGAAAACAAAGATAAAAAGAAATAATACTTTACTTCTTGACACACCTATAATACATACTCCAGTTGTTTTGATTATATGTTAAAATCTTTCCTATACAATTTACATTACAGCTGCTGAAACAATTATCATTACCATTTGCTTGATATTTCATCCTCTAAGTCAAAACATTATTTTTTTATTTGAAGTGCACTGAAGTAAGAGAAAATATTCACCCTGGAAGACAAGATTATGAGGGTTTGAGAATGTTGTATTACACACAAAAGGTTATCTATTAATAAGACAGAGAATTTGATAATGTTATCACAAGAAAAGGGAAATTTAGTTGTTGTTTGAGATTAAATATAATTTATGCAGTTGCTGAAAACAAATACAGTTTGCTAGTTATTAACTTAAAACTTGTTTAAGTGAAAATTTGTGTGGTCATATTTTAAAAATTAATTAGGACTACAGTCTTGAACTAAGAATAAAAAATACCAGGTTTGTATAAAAAACTTTTAAAGAATAAATTCTGAATCTTATTGTCACAAATTAAATTTGAGACTCCTCCACAGTGACTGATGTACAAGTTTTCTTCATGTGGTAATTTAACTAACATTTGAAAGGTAACATAAAAAATAATTTCATTGCAACTAGTTGTGTTCTTCTTTAAGTTAAAACAAATAGCAAATTATCTAAACTCTGATATAAAACCATGTCTGACCAAACAAAAGATCAGACTTGTTTTAAACTTCCTAAATGTATCAAACCTTATTTGAAACCATGAGTTTTAGTTTAAGTACATTTTTATGTAAAATAACAAATAGTGACTGCTGATTAAATACTACTTTCCTCAGTTTCAGCTTCAAACTAAACAGATGCAACAACTTGCATTTCTTTTTTTTTAAACTATAATCTTTTCACTCTAAAAAACTAAAGAATTTTAAGTAATTAACAAATAATCATGTTTGGAAAATTTTAACCTAAACACATTAATATAGAGAGATACATGAAACAAACCTTATAAATGCTGTTGATAATGGAAATGTGGTCAATAAATATTACGTTATATGATAGAAAACTGTTCATTTTAAGAACAACTTACTATTTTTGGTATGTTCTTTTGTTGTAGCAAATTGAGTTTCATTTTGTCGACAAATAACTTTCAGCTCCAGCAACAAAAATGATAATTTGATATCAATAAATCTTACTTAAATCTTCAGAACATACATAGCAAATCAAAAACCAAGAACAACTAATAAAAATGAAACTGTGTTATGGTCTTGCCATCAGTCAGTACTAGAGATCAGTAATCAAACAAATATGGATATACAGGAATATATCTTTGAATAGTTTTGTCAGGTAATATGTAATAAATGATAAAATAGCAGATAAGATTTCGTTATTTTTATTTTATTAAAACAAATTTTAGAAACTGAAAGAAAATTTGAACAAATGAAAACACTTCTATACTTTCATTTTACAAAATGCAATAGCAAAGTTGAGAAGACAAAATTTGTTTTTAAAGTAGATTTAGAAAGATAACTGTCCATTGTTTTTTTATGAACATTACTCTAAAATGTTTTTTCAATAAGGAAGTAATGATGCTGCCACTAATCATTAAAAAAAACAAAAACTACTCAACGGGTGCAGAGAATGGTAGAAAACTCGGGTCGCACTTGGCTAGTAAAGAACGGGTAGGAAAGTTTTTTCCATGGATCTTCCAACAATTTTTGTTGCAGGAATATTTGATTGGATTTGTAGACCATAGTTCTAGTGAAACATCTGTCGAATTTGGATCTGGGATCCAATGCCATGCCAGAGAGAAGACACTTTGTGGCTCATATGCAGGCATAGGGTCCTGTAAGGAAGTTTAGTAGCCACCTCACAGGTACTATAACAAAATTGTATGCATTGGATCACCAGACTTCCTGTAATAGAATAACTTAGGTGAGATGGAGAAAATTCACCTGATTTAACATGCTGTGGATGTAATAACAACAGTTTAGAAATTTGATAAGTACAAAAGTTGACATTTACTCTTACAATATTAAGTATTTACTAAATCACTGAGGGAATGCAAACACTATACCATTGTATTTGAATACGAATACTTAAATTTTCCCTACCAAATTATTCAAATACAAGTACAAATTCTCCCAAAGCTGACTGTATTCAAGTATGAATGTTCAACATCCACTTGCCACACTATGAAACCTCTGAACACAACTCAGAAACATGAGAATTCATTTCACTTTGACAAGCTTTCTCAAAGCTGAATGAGTCCTGCATACATTTAAATGTTATCAGTCAAATCTATGAGAAATATGTAATGTTTTTTACGAATAAATAAAATCCTACAGCGAACAACTTTAAATTAAAGTTTCTAGAAGTAAAATTAATGCATTTGGGGATAGTTAGGTAACTGAGAAAAGCATCTAAATAAAGGAAAAGGCAGACAAGTGAACCAAATGACCATCTACAGCAATGGACAAGACATATTTGTCTCATAAACATGTATAAACGTTTTATGTCTTGACAACTACAAAATAAAATACAGAAAATATAAAAATACGACAGAAATAGAAACACTGAATTAAAATCACATTCATTTGAGGATAAGCTATCAGAAAGATTACATCATCCCACGTAAAGATGCATTTTCTCATTTAATCCATGCATCTACCCTATAGAGTTGTAAAAGTCACAATCACGCACAGACAAGCCTACCTAATCCTGTCAAAGGTAATGTTGTAAATACTGTTTAGAGCCAATGTATTCTCTCTGGACTTAAGAAAGATCACATAATCATAACAAACATAAAATTAAAGTAAAATCATACATGTGCAAATTCAAAAGTTTTTAATTTAAAATAATATTAAAAATGAGCATGAAAAACAAGCCTACCTTTCATTGGACTACCTTTGGGCTGAGATGGTTGAAACACGTGTTTGTCATAGTCAGGGTCTTCTACTTCCTGGCAGCGATAAGACAAGTTTCGAAATATGCAAACACAGTTTTCAACACTTTTGTTATCCATGTCATTCTTTCCAATTGCTGCTTTGACGAGATGCAATAAAGAGTCTGAGCCCTTCACACTCTCAAGTTTTTCCTTGCATATTCTCCAGCAGAACTCACATTTCTATCAAAAATTTTATGCAAAAATGTAAGAGAGTCACATTTACTTGTTCATAAAGATGAAAATTTAAAGTGTATTCACAAATTTTTCCCTTGCTCTTTTTTTTTTTTTTTTAACTGTTTAATTCAAGTGGAACTATGGTTATTGCATCTTAAGAAGAGTGAAATTCCAAGACTTCTTTCTCAGTATATATCATGAAGTTTGATAAGATATGAAAGTGCAAAATTATATTATTGCAATTTTTAATAAAAAGACAAAACAGATTATATGGTGTTATGGTCTGCTTACATTTTATGTTGCAAAGTTTCAGTAGGATCCATCACATCATTATTGGTACTTTTTTTAGAATATACACAACAAAGGCAGTTCATTCATTTCTTTTAATAGTGCATATTATCAATTTTTAATCTTAATTTAAATTGTATAAATGTTATTACATTATAAACAACACTAAAAATTTTACCAAGTGCAACAACTGTGTTTGACTTTTAGTACACGGAAGGAACACATGGTTACTGGCTGTTGAAAAATGGAATATCCTTTAACAAGAAAACTTTTTATATGTCAATTGTTTATTAAGTCAACATTTCCTGATGAATTTGCACAAAAATGTACAAAATTTCCATTTTCTAGCTATGCACTACACTACAGTACTCATATTTACAATACCTAAAGGAATTGCATAATAAAAAAGGATATGAAAAGTGTTATGGGTAGATCATGTTTAGGTTTACGTTTTTTGCTTGTTTAAGATCACCAGATTATACAAGCTTAGAAATACCAAACTTGTAAAGACTAACTATAAGAAACTTCATATGTAGAATCAGAATGTAGAATGTTAATAGAACATTCACTTGTCTTATTCTTATACAGTTATTATGCTGGTATAAGATACAGTAACTGATACAGACACTAATGTTACTGGACAAAAAAGACATTCATCACTGATAGTGATATCGTGTAATAGTTTTTACAGAATTTAACGGACTCAAGTATTGAAGTTTTAATTGTGTTCTTTCATCATGTTGTTAATTTCTATAGACTAAAAGTTGCTACTAAGCAAAATGTTAACTATGTTTATTACATTAAATACCCTCAGTGGGCTCAGCAGATATAGCAAAGCCATGTTGGGCTAAGAAAACACACACTATTACATTAAATAAAAATTACTACCAAGCAGATTTAGTACTAAAAGAATGTAAATTATTTTTATTGCAATATGGATGGTGAAAACTAGTAGAAGTTAACCATTCTACTTGTATTTTAAAGATACGAGCCCTATCAAAACTACAATATACACCATCTCACATGTTATAGGCAAGGTTTTAATTCATGATATAGTAAACTATAAATTAACAAAGAAAATTAACTACAAACCAATTTATGTAATTATTTTAGCTATTTTTGATAATTAATTGAATAAATATAAGTAAAGATATGAAATAAAAACTCCTCAAAACTGCAGATTTATTGTATCATTAAATTTCTCAACTTTACTTTCATTTTGATGCATTTCAAACCAATCCTTCACAAATACTTCAAATGATGTAATATATCCAGGTAATTACATGTTCTTTCTAATGAATACAGACCTGGAAACTGGTTTATTTATACACTAAAATTTGTAAAATAAAAATAACTTACTTAATGGAAGCAGCATAAACAGTAATTTAAGCACTTTTAGTCCAGTAATGATATCCTCCATGACCAAGTCTTAGGAACACAAGACAAAGCCTTGTTTAGGCAGGAAGCTAGGCAATGTTTGTATAATGCTTTCAAACTCTATGAAGATTAACAGTAGACAAAAAGAGTGATGCAAGTGAAACAATGTTTATGCAGAATTAACCTGTATGTGATATTATAGCACTACTGACTTTTATCACCATCTGTGTCCTAGAAGGATAACCGAGTTACTCAAAATTCCTTCACTTTTACCAGATTTTTCTTCTTTCTTTTTATGCAAAATTAAATTCTCGTATGGTTTTTGTAAAATATAAAAGTCATTAATTTTTCACTTTCCTTGATACATGGGCATCATTAATTATGAATTTTACCTCACTCCTTTATTACTGTTGAGTCACTTACCTCAAAATACCACTAGCATTGCGAAACACAGTTGACCAATACACTTCTTGAGGCCGTACAGATTCGAGTTATCTGTTACGATCCCACCCAACATGAGGAAAGATCACATGGCTCAACAGGACACCTAATGCATCATCTATAATTGGACGTTTCAAATCCTATACAAAAAGAGATTGATGACAGACACCATAGCTAATTAAATGCATCATATATCATAAATAATATAAATCCATAGCTTGATGCTTGATGTCATAGATATAACATACTATATTGTAATAATCTTTAACAACTCATTACTATGTGCAATTCAAAAGATCCAGGTACTACATTAACCAAATACACATGGGCTTGATCCATTGGACCAACCTCATACTGACTGCAATTCAAAATTTACTAAGTGTGGCCAGTTTTTGATAATATGTACAAAGTTGTTGTGTAACAAACATCAGGTGTGTACGAAGTTATTTGTATGATTCAAACTATGACAAGTTGGAGGGCAATGCAATGTTCTTTATATGAAATTAAGTGCCATCACTGATCATTTTTCCAAAAAAAATTCTGAAAAAAAAGAGGACACCATTCAAACATCATTTCAGATCCATCTATTCATTCATACTTTGAGCTGTTTGTGGCAGAACATAGTCTGATAAGAAATAATTAAAACCACATAGGTAACAAAATATCAAAGCTGCATGATCTCATGAAGAAGAATGCTGTGAAACGTCATCCTCTAACTAAAGATACAACAAAAATATAAGAATTGTTCATCATATTCTTACTTAGAACATAGTACAAAAGACAGTATGCAAGATAAAGCCAACTAAATGACATATTATGTATATAGTCCTATATAGTTACTGGAAATATAAACCACTTGTTTGCACTTTCAGCAAATAAAACATTGAGATTTAGGTATTTCTAATAACAATCAATCATTTACTTTTTTTAAGATCATAATTTGAGTTTCAATTATTTGTTCAAAAATTCTTGAAAACTAATTCAGCTTCTCTTGTAAAAAAAAATTGATACGAGACAAAAAAAATTAAGTTGTTTTTATTATATTATTAATAAAACTATTGATTTAAATTTCAAGGAGAAAATATAAAAGGTATAAGTACTGGTGAACTTACCTCACCGCGATGACAGGTTCCACAAAATTCCTGTTACAAGTTCTCTGATTTCATTATCAGGTGTTTTCTAAGAGTCTTACTAATGCAGGGATTCCTCCTGCATTACGTATAACCCTCTATTTAAAAAAAGAAAGAAAGAAAAACAGCTTTGATTTCTTTAATGATTCTCTCATAAAAGAATGAATCTGTTTGCAATCACACCATCTACAATACAGTTTTTCCCCTCACATTGCATACAGCATGAAACACAATGTTGTTAAAAATCTGTAAAGGTTTACCACAACCATATTTTGATTTTCTTAATGAGTTATCTCCAAAGATTTCAGTGGTATTTTTAGCAAAGGAAACTTATTAGACTGGTTAATATTTTAATTTATAAGAGATAAAATATAAATATTCTATGCAAGTAAAAATGAAAAAAACAATTTGGAGGCTTTTCACCTCATTTCTACCATATTATTCTTCTCAGACATATTTGTCATGTATAATTTTACTTTCTTGAATGTCCCCTGGTTTTCATTTGAAATAGATTTATATGTAGATTCTGTTAATAAAACAACATGATTACACACTTGTGTAACAACACAAGCATGTGACTTTCAATCAGGAGTATCATCATGTCATACTGTTATAACATTGTATCACTTTTACTATTTGGTGTCTTTTAGATAACTTGATGAAAATAATGTAAAGTTCAGCTCATATAACAGCAAGAAATTAGTTTAATTCTCCTTTAATATTTGCTGCAGGCTATTTTCACTTATATACAGTTGTAGGCCAAGTTTACAAATAATGTTTTCACTTTTAACAAAGTCTTTGCTAACCTTAAAGCAATTAACACCAAATATCTGTCTTAACTCATTAACTTCACTGATTTTTTGTTCATTAGTCAAATGAATAGTTCATTGAACTCAGAATCAATGAATGAATTGTTTACTGGTATTTATAATAACTCTCTAGATCTTAGATGAATTTAGTAAATCTTAACCTCATAAGCCCTCTAAAACAACTTACAACAATATAAACACTAAACAAAGCTGTTTATAGTAAATTATGTCATAAAATTGTATTTTGACATTTTGTTTTGTTTGATATGGGTAGTTTTGCCTATAATCTTCCTTGTAACCAAATAAAATTTTGATTTTCTGGACTTGTAATAATATGAAACAATACCAGAGAGTTAGGGAGTTAGTGATTCCATTAATAAGATAAAATTTAACTAAGCGATTACTTCTTTTCATATGCGAGTTTGGTATATATCTCTTGAGCTGTATAGCCTCTAGAAAGTAAAACACATTTCTTCTTCTTAAATAGACTGGAGTTTTATTTTTTACTGACCAATTAAAAAGAACCCATAAAACAACAAACTATTATAACATTACTTTAAAAAATCTAAACCCACTTTTCCAGAAATTTTAAAATTGATTTTCAAATTCTTAACATAAAACAATATAAAATATAGCTTCTCAATTTATTCTTGTATAAAAAAAACTAGAATCACAACCTCACCTTATTTTCGTCATTTTGTCTTCCATACTGAAAGATTTCTGAGAGCCCCACAAGCATTCCTTTGGATTTCAGGGTTTCTTGATTCAGTAACTCTAATGGCGGGATTCCTCCTAAAGCCCTTTAAAAGATTTTTAACTTCATAAGAATCAAACCAATTAGACTAATAACTTATGATGGTCAAAAGCTCCACATAAGAATGCAATTCAGTACAGTGAATAATTACTAAAACCACAAGTGTACAAAAACTCATCTCCACAGGTAAACATTCTGGCCATATTAATAAAACAAGTTCATAGTAACATGAGGGTAGGAGTTTAACAGTAGGAAATTTTCCTAATACAGATGGGTCATCCTGCATAGATTAGTTTACTAAAATAATTATTAATTCTTATGAAACAGAAGTCTTAACCAGTGGTTAAAATGCGACTCAACCTACACACATTCTACAGTAATGAATAGATTATTTACAACACTTCAAAACTAACCACTTGGCAAAACTTTTGAAACATTTTTTAAAAGGATGCCATTCCTTTGAAATAAAAACACAGATACAGATTACCATTTTGACAACCACAAACTGTCATTACTGGGACCCTTACTTTGAACCAATCAAAACCAAAGGAAAAACATTTATACTACTTTAAACAT
>NC_134828.1:28816787-28882920 GCF_004210375.1 Tachypleus tridentatus | reverse complement strand
CACGCTTTTCTGAAATATGATACTTTTAACAGAGTGATCAACAAGATTATCTGCCTTGCTAATTTTGATGCCAAAAAGCTCTGCTGCTTTCTTTGAAAGACCTAAATCCCGCACTAAATCATTCAGTTCAGCCTGGAGAAGAGGCTTGGGGACGGGGAAAGGTTCAGTGTCTGAAGAACAGTTCTCCGATTGTGTACACTTTTCTGACAATTCACTGTCACAACTGTCTTGTTCGCTTGTATCATGTCCAGTGTCTTTATCGTCCAATGAAGGCAAGCCTTTGAAAACTGGAACAGGAACTTCTTCAGAGAGCGGAGCAGGCCGAATAGCTGAGGGAATGTCTGGATACGTAATCTTATGTCGGTTTTTCTTCCCAACACCCGTTGTGTTTACTCATGCAGAAATAACAGTCAGTTACATGGTTGGTGGGTTCGCGCCAAATCATTGGAACACCAAAAGGCAGACAATTGCGTTTTCCTTTGGTCCAGTCTCGAAGCATTTCCTCACAATTGTGGCACACAACATGAGGAGCCCATTGCTTGTCTTGATCACCAAGATGAACTTCAAAATATGCCTTGTAGGCACGCTTGACGAACGAGGATATGTTACGTCTCTGACGATTGAGTGTGTAGCATCCACATATGTAGCAGAAGCATCAGGCTTGTTTCTGCAATGATATCTATTTTTGGAAGCCATGTTTGATCTGAAACAAAAAGAAGAATGATCAAAATATTAGAAGCTATCTATATATATGGACGTGAAAATGCTTATACATGGTTTACGCAAGTTCACATTTGTACAATTTCATTAACCCTCAAATTGCATACAAACTAGAGCTTGTAGAGAAAAACTACTTTCAGATTTGAAATCAGCGCCTAAAACTCCTTCAGAATCAGTTAAAATATCCAATGCAACTCAAAGTTACTGAAAAAGTGTTCTCCAGTAAGTATTACGAAAGTTCACGTATCATTACAACTCGGCCTTTATATCATTAAGAACATATTTTGCTTCAAGAGTTGCACATCTCTTTCCACGATCTCTATATTCGCTCTTATATAACGAACGATTAAAATCTATACGTTTGATTGTTTTTGCTAACAAACAGGCACTAAGTCGACAGTTTATCTTACGAAAATCTCTCAAAGTGAATCATATTGTTGTAACGTTTCTATCGTTGGACAGTTTCTTTTATGTTATTTAGTAAAAATAATGCCTAGCCTAGTCTATATATCGATAACTAACTAACTTATCGTTCGATAACAAATGCATTGTTTGTTTCTTATTATGCACAAAGTTCACAAAGAGCTGTCTGTGCACTGCCCATCATGGGTATCAAAATCCGGTTTCTAGCAATATAAGCCCGCAGACATACACAGACCTTGCATGGCCAGGTGGTTAGGGCACTTGACTCGTAATCCTAAGGTCGTAGGTTCAAATCCCCATCACACCAAATATGCTCGCCCTTTCAACCATGTTGGCGTTATAATGTAACGATCAATCCTACTATTCGTTGGTAAAAGAGTAGCCCAAGAGTTGGCAATGGGTGATTACGACTAGCTGCCTTCCCTCTAGTCTTACACCGGTAAATTAGGCACAGCTAGCGCAGATAGCCCTTGTGTAGCTTTGCGCGAAATTCACAAACCAAAACCGACGGCAGACATACAACAGTGCCACTTGGTAAGCCACAGACATATTGACTGACTTACTGTTTAACTCACTAACTAACTCTTAACTGAATAACTCACTAACAACTCTGAATATTTCAGTTATTCTGTTGTTTACATTATATTATTATTTTTACCTAGTGCAGAAAGTTTTTGGATTCTACTGAAGATTTAACTTTCATAAAATTTCTATATCATGCGTCATCATGACATAATGAAAATGCACCCTATAGGAAATAAATATCCAAATTTAAAAAAGCAGAATACTTGCAAGTACGAAACTTGCCTTTAACATTATATCAATTTTTACTTAAATTTCAACAAAAATGAAACTTTTCTTCGCTTCTTAAAAATTGCAGCTACTTTTATCCTAATATTGTCAACACTAAAATATTTCTTTACCTGTTGATGTCACCAGTATATTAGATATCATTCTATCTGTTTGACCAAAATCACGTTACTGCTTCAGATGATTATCACAGACAAAATTGTGACATAGTGTCTGACCCATCTCGAACCCATTACGGAGCTTAATGGCAGAGATTACACTATTTTGCAAAATTAACATTTTTTTTGCGAGTGCCGATTAAAGAGTCATATTCTTTGGTGCATACAATATAAAACGTGTTGTTATGCTTCTCAAGAGTTTGCATCGCCTCTAAGTTTTACACGCACATATACAAAAACATTGATTTGTTTGTTCTTCCTGAATAGACATAGTGTAGCTATTTTGTACAGACAAACAGTTCCGTGTCAGATATATTACATCTACTTAAAAATTTATTATTCGAAAAGACTCTACGACAGTGGTTCTTAACTTGGGTTCAATCGAACCCCAGAGGTTCGGTGATTCAGTCTCAGGGGTTCGGCGTAGGTCAAGACACACACACTGTGTGTATGTCTGTTCCGTTCACCCCACTCATATGATTCGTGACGTCATGCTCTACTTGACCATCATTGGCTGCGGCTGATCACGTCACATCTGTGCTGCAGGGAGCTTCGTGCGCTTAGCAGTCGACATGTGACTGTACTAATCGTGCGTCATTTGTGAACTTTTTTCTAATCTTTCAATCCCTTCATTCTAACTATGTCGAGCAAAAACAGAAAGTGGTCGGACGAATACATACAAAATAGATTTACGTGTATAACGGAACATGATGGGAGTCAGCGTCCTCAATGCATGATTTGCAATGCCAAGTTGAGCAATTCTAGTCTAGCACTGGCAAAACTAAGAGAACACTCCCTAAAGCTGCATGGAGATGGAAAATACAAGGACTCAACGCTTGCTGAATTCAAGGTAAAGAGAGGCAGGTTCGATGAAAAGGCTACTTTACCTCTTCTCGGCTTTGTACCCATCGACAAACCGATCCTCACAGCATCGTACGAAGTTGTGTACTTGATCGCAAAGCAGGGCAAACCACACACCATTGGTGAAGCACTCGTAAAACCAGCTGCGTTGAAGATGGCGAATATCATGCTGGGAAAAGCTGCTGAAAATAAGTTATCCCAAATTCCTATTTCAAATGACACCATCAGCAGCAGAATAGATGACATGAGCGATGTCATCTTGGTTCAAGTAGTTGCAGATCTGATTTCAAGCCCAGCAAAATTCAGCCTTCAACTCGACGAGACCACCGACGTTTCCAATCTAAGCCAGCTTGTTGTATTCGTGCGCTATGTGAAGAACGACGAGATAAAAGAAGATTTTTTATTATATAAGCCTCTTACAACAACAACTAAGGCAGGCGACGTGAAGAAATTTGTGGATGACTTCATCAGAGACAACGATCTTACGTGGGATGGGGTTTCTGCAGTTTGTTCGGACGGAGCTCCAGTCATGCTGGGACGAAACTCTGGTTTTGGTGCGCTAGTGAAAGCCGATGTACCACAAATCATTGTAACGCATTGTGTTCTGCACAGGCATGCGTTGGCAACAAGAACCTTGCCTTTAAAACTGGCAGAAGTATTAAAATTGCAGTGGAATGAGTAAACTTTGTGCGAAATAGTGCCCTGAAGCACCGCATCTTCAAAGAGACGTGTAATGCAATGGGCTCTGAATTCGAGGTACTTCTGTACCATTCTAACGTTTGGTGGTTATCCTGGAGAAAGGTGCTGAATCGTGTTTCTGCCATGCGTGTGGAATTAGCCCTGTTTTTGCGAGAGCACCAACATTATCATGCAGATTGCTTCGAAAAATCTGAGTTCATTCTCATTTTGGCGCACATGACCGATATCTTCAGTGCTCTCAATCAACAGATGCAGGACGGTGGAGTCAACATCATCGAAGCGGAAGAAAACCTGAAGGCTTTTCAAAAGAAGCTACCGTTATGGAAACGACGAACAGAGAATGATAACTTCGCAAACTTTCCCCTGCTGGACGACTGTGTAAGTAGGATCGAAGATGTGTCTGAAATCGGAGACATTTCTGTACTCGTGGAACTAAAGCAAGCAATTATCATGCACTTAGATGAGCTCGCAAAATTTCTCGACGGATTTTTCCCCACCAGAGAGTCATATCCAGCATGTGTGAGACAGCCGTTCACGTTTAGTGTTGTGACAGCAGATGTCAATGATGAATACCTCGACGAAATCACTGAACTTCAGCAGAGCCAGTAACTTTTCAGAACAACAACGCTCTCAACGTTTTGGTGTCACCAAATCGTAGCGTACCCTCTGATTGCTATGAAAGCCCTTGAGATACTCATACCGTTTGTTACAACGTATCTCTGCGAGCAATCCTTTTCGAGGATGGTAGACATAAAAATGAAGAAAAGGAACAGACTTTGTTGCGAAAATGATATGGGAGTGGCACTTGCCAGGGTGAAGCCGCGCATTTCTGAACTTGTCTCTGAAAGGCAACAGCAAAAGTCATATTGATTTGCAGTAAATATTCATTGAGTTATGTTTTTTGTTTTTGTGTGATATTCATGTTTTGTTGGTTTTGTTCTTTGAACACTGATATTGTGTGCAACTGATGCATAGTTCATTTTGTGCACTAATGAAATATCTACTTATGTTTTGAATTTGAAAAAAAAAAATCATATTTTATTTTTCCAATTACGAAGGGTTCAGTGAATGCAAGTACGAAACTTCCGGGGCTCAGTTCCTCCAACAAGGTTAAGAACCACTGTTCTACGACATCTCTAAAAAAATATTTCCACTGAAACAAGATCCATCTCTGGAAAACCGTAAGCGTACCAGTTCTGGGTGATATAATCCGAAAACTCAAAATTAATTTGATCGGAATTACTTTAATAAAAAATTACCAACATTTCAGCCAAACGATAATTTTTTAGAACTAAAATCGAGATAAATCATATATTAGGCTTAACGAATCCCTTGTATTGTTAGATGTATGTTTTACAGCGTAATTTTTCATAAATGCAATTTGATTTTGGTTTTACACCCCGCAGTTTAGTCATTTATATTTTACCTAACTTCAAAAAAACTGAAACGTGCAAATGTCGTTGAAAAGATCTGTACACATAAGATTGGCCAAAGGAACCTGTTTCAACGCATAAAAGGTACGAGTCACTATACCTAATTATTTGAAGTATCTTGTTTACAACGTCTGCTCTCCATTCTCTCCAGTACTAAGCCTTACATTTTTGTAAAAGGTGATTATGTATGCTTAAGCAGCATCACGTTCGTGAAAAACAAGGTCCTTAATAGACGCGGAAGTTAAAATTGAATACAAAGTTACTTTAAGTAATGTGTACAAACGATGGGTTATGTATATTGTACTGTCAATTGTATTAGTAGTAGCAAGCATCGAAACAATCCGAATTACAAGCGTGCAAATTAAAACTTTATAAAAGTTGCTTTGGTTTTAATTACGGATTGTGTATAATTTAGCTACGCAACTTTCGAAAATAATACTTTTTTGTTCTGTTACGTAAGGATTTTTTACAAATCGGGAAGAAGTAATACTCTTACTTAAATCAAATTATTATTTCTTTTACCACACTGAATATTTTATTATTATGTCTGGTACCAGAACGATCGATAAGACTCGATCCTTGTGATTGGTTTCAAGAAATATATTTGTTTGTTTGAAGTTAAGCACAAAGCTACACGATGGGTTATTTGTGCTCTGCCCACCACAGGTATCGAAATCTGGTTTCTAGTGTTGTAAGTCTACATACGTATACACACCTGTGTCACTGGGGGTCCGAGAAATATATGGCCAGTGTTTATGAATATTTTAAGCATGATGAACTGTGACCCGATTACAATGAAAATGATTCACATTTGTGAAAGTACATATAACGTTTTGTGAAAAATCTGCACGTGATGGAGAAAAATGAATATTATTTTCCGATTCAGCGTACTGAACAAACACAGATTTCAAGACAATAAAATCATCGCAGGCCTGTGTTATTAGTTGTCCCTTGAATTGCTATATATGGGGTAAACCTCTTGCTTATAAAATTATTCTTGGATAAAATAATATAAAACAAGTATTTGAAGAAATCTCTCTTACACGCTCATGTAAATGATGTGTACATCGATGAAGACCATTGGACATTTTTATCGTCTAATTAATCCATTTCTAACGCTAATTTCCTGCCGTAAAAGAACCGTATAAATAGTTTTTAAATGAGTTAAGATTCCAACTTTCACTTTAAAAAATGGCAAACTTATCCAATAGTCTGGTTGCTCTCAAACTGAGATTTCAAATTCATAATGGCACACGCCCGCGTCGCACCAAACATGCTCGCCCTCCCAGCCGTGGGGGCGTTATAATGTGACGGTCAATCCCACTATTCGTTGGTAAAAGAGTAGCCCAAGAGTTGGCGGTGGGTGGTGATGACTAGCTGACTTCCCTTTAGTCTTACACTGCTAAATTAGCGACGGCTAGCACAGATAGCTCTCGAGTGGTTTTGTGCGAAATTCCAAAACAAACAAACAAACATAATGGCACGTGCGAAAACAGCATAGTAAATACTGTATTCAAAGCAAGCCGTAAGTTATCTATAATAATAAAAGGGTGTATTTGTGTGTTATCGCTGTAAGTCCAAGAAGAAAGAATCTAGAAACCTGAAATTTTGTACATACACTAAGTGACCGTGAGAGTATGCACCTGAATATTATTACTTAAGTACAGTGGAGCGCCATTAAGCCGCGGACCAGTAAACCGCGAAATCGCTTAAGCCGCTGTAGCAAGTCTTGTGAGCGAGGATTATCGCGGCTCACCGCTAATTTAAGAACGTGTAAAAACGCGGCTTACGAATTTAATCCTGGCTTTATAACTTCAAGGGGATATTTAAAAAGGATTTGCTTTAATTTGGGAAATAAATAAAATATATTACAATAGAAATCGACCGTTAATCTACCTTATCCGCTCACTAAGTCAGCTTTATGGAGGCCGCCATTGTTACCGAATCACACCTCTCCATACGCTAAAGTTAATCCGCGGTAAATCCGTGAAAAAAGTGGTCAATAATAAAAGTATTATTTTTAATTCGATAATCCGATATAATGATAACGCAATGGCTGGATGAGGCTCCTCGGCGGAGCTGTTGGCGACTTCGGCTTTTCAGTCACAAAGGTTTAAGCCGCGGTTAAGCAGGTTGACCCCCTCAAATACCGCGGCTTAACGGCGCTCCACTGTACGTACGTGCATCTGCGCATCTTTCTCATGAGGCAAACTAGCGAAAAACCATATAGAAAAGAAGTGGTTCCTTGTATAACCATTTCTAATGTTCCAACAGTGACTTTTATGTCATGCTACTTAGCAACAAAAGTACATAGGTTATATTTTATGCTAAAACGGGTTTAGAATACACACACTGTCAACCTAATAACCCAAGCGAAGGCAGGTACTTTCGCTGGTAACTAATATAAGCACGTATTATGTTAAAAAAAACACCACAAAAAACGTTTCATTAATAATGCCGCATGAAGTAAAACAAATTGGAACATTTGTTAGACTTAAAGTTGAGGGCAAGATGTGATTATCAAACGTGAAGTTGCCAGTGTAGGATAATTTTCGTGTTCATCCAATAAATTCCTTATTTTAAATTTGGTGAAAACAAATATTTTTTAGCTGTATTTATCCACTGCTCACAGAACGTCTCTGAGTTTCTTTGTTGTTGTTGTTTTGTAAGTACAAACTTTAGCTCACAGCTCCGTCACCTCTTGACCAATTTGCGATCTAATTACAGTCTTGGACCTCAGGAGAATAATCTCTTTCGATTGGTGTATTTGATCTCGTCCGAGGTCTCATAGATTTATGTATTATGAATCTATCGTAAACAATTTCAAGTTGAGGGTAGGCTGTTAGAAATTGTGATAAGTAATAAAATTGAAATGGTTATATGAGCGTTCCGCGCTTGTTGTTGTTGGCGCACAACAGTATAGCTAATAGAACGGAAATAAAAGAGATTAATTTCCTGTAATCCTACCTAAAAGAACTTCAAGTGACGCGACTATTGAAGATTTCCTCGTGTTTTTTCGATACACTACTGCATAAATAGTTAGGTTTGTTTGCAGCAAAGCTACATCAGGCTATCTGCAAAGCTCACCAAGGGGAATCGAACCCCTGATTTTAGCGTTGTAAAACTGTAGACATACCGCTGTACTAGCGGGAGGGGCGAAAAGTTAGGTTATTGATTTCATATTTCCAGTGGCGTGAAGTGCTTGTTTGTTTTTCTTGTAGCAAAGCCACATCGGGCTGTCTGCTGCGTCCACCGAGAGGAATCGAACCCCATGATTTTATCGTTGTAAATTCGTAGACTTATCTAGCGGGAAACTCGCGTAGAGTGCGAGGTTTGAATTTTGAGGGAGAAACAACGACTTCAAAACGTAGTTCTAAAGAAAATTTGTTTAAAAAGAGGGGAATTACTTGAGTTACGTCTTGCACATTCAAGTCGGCTTCAGAAAATAATGCATATGTACATTGTAGTGTCATGTATCTCATTATGATTTAACCCGTGAACGAGATTATTTCTTTGAGCGTTCGATAAAAACGTGTATACTTGAACATATTACTCTCAAATGTGCCGTGCATTTCGTGCAGTGTGTGTATATTTATAAAAGAGTACCACACATGTTAACTTAAGAGACAATACAATACATGGACCAACTAAGCCGAGTTATCGATTTGCTGTAAACCAGATAGAATCTGTTCTCGTTATTACATAAAGTGTATCTGTAACACTACTGATATTCCTTCTTTCAGTGTTTTACAGATATTTAATTAGTTTTGTTTTCTTCTCATTCTAACTACTCCTATGTAGAATCATAAGTAGTTTGAAGAGAGATTGGTCAAAGTAGAAAGTTAGGCGAATAAAAATAAATCGATTCTAAACCTGGTATTAAAAGGTAACCCAGTGTATATATTTGACCAAAACGGTTGTCAGTTTTCTCTTGCGTCATTTTTTCAAATGGAATTTTATGTTACGAATAATTGTTCTTTGCAAACAAGCGTAATAATTGAATTGGAAATAGAAGTAACAAAAAACGTATACGTGGTCTACGTGTAAATTTACTTGTGGCAGTAGCCAGCACACCACGTGAGCGTAGCCAAGACATGCAAAGGTTCTGTTTATAAGTGGACTTACTAGTGACAGCAGCCATTATAACAGAAGGAAGCCACGAGACCCAAGGTTTTTCTGTAAAAGCATTAAAATCAACAGGTCAACTCTAATGTGATTTCTGAGGTAAACCACTTTAATATTACAATATGATAAATCTCGCATCTCTTCGGCCAGTGTAGCCCTCCCGCTAGTACAGCGATAAGTCTACGGATTTACAACGCTAAAATCAGGTGTTCTGATTCCTCGGTGGGCTCAGCAAATAGCCCTATGTGGCTTTGCTGTAAGAATACACACACACACACTCTTCGGCCAGTATTACAGTATTCTTGCGGCAAACGGTGTTTTCGGCCGCAATTCGAATAACATCTTGTAAGTTATTGACAAGGATTTTCAGGTCGATATAATTAAGTTAGGCGTGAATCGACTAACAAATATCAAACTGACGTTTTATAAAAAAAAAAACAATACTGTAGGTGTAAGATAACAAGTTACCCAAAACGTTTAAAACCTAATCCAAAACTGGTTACCCCTTGATATACAGGGTGGCCCGTAAGTCCCTACCCATCCATATATCTTATGTATCCAGTGTATCTGTGTGCTGTCTCTCATTATCGCTGCATAATACTTGTCACAATACGCTCTTCAAGTGTAAATGGGCTTACATCGGCCATTTTTCTCTGAAACAAAGAAACAATTGTATAATATATGCGTAATTGAATATAACATAATAACATATGGATGGGTAGCGATTTACAGGCCACCCTGTAGTTAGGGACAAAGATAAAGGTTTTTATAAAATTAACATATTATGATTTTAACAACGTATCATATCAAATAAACCAATCGTAATTCCCACGCAGTTTGCTCACACAAATTAATATTAACCGTAATTCATATTTAATTCAGTCGTATGAAATAACACTAACTGTAATTCGGTGACGATGTTATGCATATTCATAGTGTTAATTCAAAACTAAGACAAAGTAAATTATTATAATAATATCAGTACTATTACTAGTATTTTTGTATCGTACACGTTTTCACCACAGACCTTGTGGTGTTGATTAAATATTATATTTTTGTCTTTTTTTATCTGTTTGACAAATTTTTCTTACTAAAACTTTCAGAATGGTTTATAATGTCGAGATTGTTATATTGTTGAGTAAGCTGTAACTGTTTGTCAACTATAGAACATGACCGTGAACATAACGAATTTACTGTTAACTGTATTATCAACTAAGGAAAATTGTGGACAGCGTCAACAGATTGTCAACTATATTGTCACGAGGAAACATTGTGAACATAAATAACAGATTGGTAACTGCATTGTTAGTAGGGGTCATTGTGAACATAAATAACAGATTTGGTAACTGCATTGTTACTAGGGACATTGTCGTGAACATCAATATCAGATTTTAACTATATTGTCACTAGGGATATTGTGAATATCGATAGCAGATTGTTAATTATATTGTTACTAGGAGACATTCCGGAACATCAGTATCAGATTGTTAATTATATTGTTACTAGGAGACATTGTGAACATCAATATCAGATTGTTAATTATATTGTTACTAGGAGACATTACTGCTGAAACATCAACATCGTATTGTTAATTATAATTGTTACCAGGAGCATTACTGCGAACATGTAGCAGCAAAACTTGTTAATTATACTGTTACTTGTTACTATTACTGAACATCAGCATCAGATTGTTAATTATACTTGTTACTAGGAGACACTGTGAACACTCAGCATCAGACTTGTTAATTATATTATTACTAGGAGACATTATTGCGAAACATCAGCAGCAAAACAAGTTAATTATATTGTTACGGATATACTGTGAACATCAGCATCAGATTGTTAATTATACTGACTTACCAGGAGC
Source organism: Tachypleus tridentatus (assembly GCF_004210375.1). Taxonomy (NCBI): domain Eukaryota; kingdom Metazoa; phylum Arthropoda; class Merostomata; order Xiphosura; family Limulidae; genus Tachypleus; species Tachypleus tridentatus. Next base: position 28,871,824 of record NC_134828.1, on the reverse strand, counting down.
ATTACTGTGAACATCAGCATCAGATTGTTAATTATATTATTACTGGTGACATTACCGCGAACACTCAGCAGCAAAATTGTTAATTATATTGTTACCAGGAGCATACTGCGAATATCAGCAGCAAAATTGTTAATTATATTGTTACCAGAGCGACACTGTGAAAACATCAACATCAGATTGTTAATTATATTGTTACTAGGAGACATTACCGCGAACATCAGCATCAGATTGTTAATTATATTGTTACTCAGGAGATTACTGTGAATATCAATATCAGATTGTTAATTATACTATTACCAGTATATACTACATTGCAAAACATCAGTATCAGATTGTTAATTATACTGTTACCAGGAGACATTACTGAACATCAGTATCAGATTGTTAATTATATTATTACTAGGAGCATTAATGCGAACATCGTGTAGCAAAATTGTTAATTATATTGTTACCAGGAGCATTACTGTGAACATCAATATCAGATTGTTAATTATATTGTGACTAGGGGTATTGTGAACATCGATAGCAGATTGTTAACTGCGTTGTTGCTACGGGACATTGTGAACATCAGTGCATCAGATTGTTAATTATATTACTAGGAGACATTGTGAACATCGCTAACTTATTGGTAATTATATTGTTTTTTAAGATATATTGTGAATATCAATAGCAAATTGCTAATTATATTGTCAACTAGGGAAAATGACAGTTAATATTACGAACATATTTTCAATAACATGTTATTGCGTGACTAATCTACATTTATTAATGATCAAGACAAATAATAAGTTGGAAAAGTACCATTTAAAAGTATAATGAAGTGATTTATTTTGTGGTGAATATACCACGTTTTAATAAAACACTGGTCTGTCTTCTTCAGATGACTCGTGGGTTAACAACTCTTCCCATCCGATTAAAAATGTCAGCCCTTACTATTCTAGGTCAGAGGAGGGAGAGAACAGGTCTATAAGACAGGAGATATATTAAAACTAAATATAACACAGATGAATGTTTGAAATGAACAAGATAAAACTTACGAGAAAGTAGGAAGTGAATAGGACGGACAGTAATAGATATATTAAAACTAGATAAAACCATGAAGAGTGTTGTGGCGAATAATATGAAGAGAAGTAGATATATTTAATCTAGAGAAAACCATGAAGAGTGTTGTGGTGAATAATATGAAGAGAAGTAGATATATTAAAACTAGATAAAACCAAGAAGAGTGTTGTGGTGAATAAGATGTAGAGAAGTAGGGTGTATTAAACCAGATAAAACCAAGAAGAGTGTTGTGGTGAATAATATGTAGAGAAGTAGGTATATTAAAACCAGATAAAACCAAGAAGAGTGTTGTGGTGAATAAGATGCAGAAAAGCAGGTATATTAAAACCAGATAAAACCAAGAAGAGTGTTGTGGTGAATAATATGTAGAGAAGTAGGTATATTAAAACCAGATAAAACCAAGAAGAGTGTTGTGGTGAACCAATATGTAGAGAATTAGGTATATTAAAACCAGATAAACCAAGAAGAGTGTTCTGGTGAATAAGATGTAGAGAAGCAGGTATATTAAAGTCAAATAAAACCAAGAAGAGTGTTGTGGTGAATAAGATGTAGAGAAGTAGGTATATTAAAACCAAATAAAACTAAGAAGAGTACAGGCGTGATCCAATATGTAGAGAAGTAGATATATTAAAACTAGATAAACCAAGAAGAGTGTTGTGGTGAATAAGATGTAGAGAAGTAGGTATATTAAAACCAAATAAACCTAAGAAGAGTGTTGTGGTGACCAATATGTAGAGAAGTAGATATATTAAAAAAACCAGATAAAACTAAGAAGAGTGTTGTGGTGAATAAGATGTAGAGAAGCAGGTATATTAAAACCAAACAAAACCAAGAAGAGTGTTGTGGTGAATAAGATGCAGAGAAGTAGGTATATTAAAACCAAACAAAACTAAGAAGAGTGTTGTGGTGAACAATATGTAGAGAATTAGGCATATTAAAACCAGATAAAACCAAGAAGAGTGTTGTGGTGAATAAGATGTAGAGAAGCAGGTATATTAAAACCAAATATTACTAAGAAGAGTGTTGTGGTGAATAAGATGTAGAGAAGCAGGTATATTAAAACCAGATAAAACCAAGAAGAGTGTTGTGGTGAATAATATGTAGAGAAGTAGGTATATTAAAACCAAATAAAACCAAGAAGAGTGTTGTGGTGAATAAGATGTAGAGAAGTAGGTATATTAAAACCAGATAAAACCAAGAAGAGTGTTGTGGTGAATAAGATGTAGAGAAGTAGGTATATTAAAACCAGATAAAACTAAGAAGAGTGTTGTGGTAGAATATGATATGTAGAGAAGTAGGTATATTAAAACTAGATAAAACTAAGAAGAGTGTTGTGGTGAATAAGATGTAGAGAAGTAGGTATATTAAAACTAGATAAAACTAAGAAGAGTGTTGTGGTAGAATATGATGTGGTGTAGAGAAGCAGGTATACTAAAATTAGATAAAACTAAGAAAGAGTGTTATGGTGAATAAGATGTAGAGAAGTAGGTATATTAAAACCAGATAAAACCAAGAAGAGTGTTGTGGTGAATAATATGTAGAGAAGTAGATATATTAAAACTAGATAAAACTAAGAAGAGTGTTGTGGTGAATAAAATGTAGAGAAGTAGATATATTAAAACTAGATAAAACCAAGAAGAGTGTTGTGGTGAATAAGATGTAGAGAAGCAGGTATATTAAAACTAGATAAAACCAAGAAGTTGTTGTGGTGAATAATATGTAGAAAAGTAGGTATATTAAAACTAGATAAAACCAAGAAGAGTGTTGTGGTGAATAAGATGTAGAGAAGTAGGTATATTAAAACTAGATAAAACTAAGAAGAGTGTTGTGGTGAATAAGATGTAGAGAAGTAGGTATATTAAAACTAGATAAAACTAAGAAGAATGTTGTGGTGAGATAAGATGTAGAGAAGTAGATATATTAAAACTAGATAAAACTAAGAAGAGTGTTGTAGTGAATAATATGAAGAGAAGTAGATATATTAAAACTAGATAAAACTAAGAAGAGTGTTGTGTGAATAAGATGTAGAGAAGTAGGTATATTAAAACTAGATAAAACTAAGAAGAGTGTTGTGGTGAATAAGATGTAGAGAAGTAGGTATATTAAACCTAGATAAAACCAAGAAGAGTGTTGTAGTGAATAAGATGTAGAGAAGTAGGTATATTAAAACCAGATAAAACCAAGAAAGAGTGTTGTGGTAGAATATAATATGTAGAGAAGTAGGTATATTAAAACTAGATAAAACTAAGAAGAGTGTTGTGGTGAATAATATGAAGAGAAGTAGATATATTTAATCTAGAGAAAACCATGAAGAATGTTGTGGTGAATAAGATGTAGAGAAGTAGGTATATTAAAACTAGATAAAACTAAGAAGAGTGTTGTGGTAGAATATAATATGTAGAGAAGTAGGTATATTAAAACTAGATAAAACTAAGAAGAGTGTTATGGTGAATAAGATGTAGAGAAGTAGGTATATTAAAACTAGATAAAACTAAGAAGAGTGTTGTGGTGAATAAAATGTAGAGAAGTAGGTATATTAAAACTAGATAAAACTAAGAAGAGTGTTGTGGTAGAATATAATATGTAGAGAAGTAGGTATATTAAAACTAGATAAAACTAAGAAGAGTGTTATGGTGAATAAGATGTAGAGAAGTAGGTATATTAAAACTAGATAAAACTAAGAAGGGTGTTGTGGTGAATAAGATGTAGAGAAGTAGGTATATTAAAACTAGCAGCAAATATTCACGCGTTTTTTAAAGTAAAAAAAAACTAAAACAATTGTTACAGTTCTTGAGAGATTAAAGTGTTGTTGAATCATAGAACATTGTATGATGTAAAACAGCCAATTCGAGAACGTAATATGACCTCAACAGAGTTGAAAAACAAGATGTCCGTTCTTTCTGTCAAACAGGATAAATGTGTTCTATATATTTCTGTTGAAATGCCAAGAAATTCAGTAATTTAGAGAAAGAAGGCCAATAAAGAACTGTGTCTTGATTTATTTTTTTTTAGTCATGTGAATCTTGAAGAGAATGGAACACCTCTGTTCTTATGGAGGGTGTTTCAAGCTGGCGATGTCGTTTAGCACTAAGGAATTTTCCAAATTCCCCATTCCCTGAGGCTTAAGTACTCTTACAGTGGCTTTCAAGTGAACAATGTTTCAATAAATTCAATAGAATAATTTAGCGAAGATGTTGCACTTAGTACGAGAATAGGGAGTTCGTAAAACCTGCAATGACAGCAGAACAGCATCATCTATCTTTAACTCTGTTCTACATCAGTAGAAGTTGTTTTGTTTATTATTTCCGGCGACTTCTGCAGGAAAGTTTGGTAAAACTTAGCGATGCTATGGTTGAATGTTAATCCACATTTTATTGTAATCACGGTATTCACTATCTTGTTGAGGCCCGGCATGGCCAAGTATGTTAAGGCGTTTCGACTCGTAATCCTAGGGTCGTGGGTTCGAATCCGCGTAGCACCAAACATGCACGCCCTTTCAATCGTGGGGGCGTTATAATGTGCGGTCAATCCCACTATTCGTTAGTAAAAGAGTAGCTCAAGAGTTGTTGGTGGGTGGTGATGACTAACTGCCTTCCCTCTAGTCTTACACTGCTAAATTAGGGACGGCTAGCGCAGATAACCCTCGTGTAGCTTTTCGCGAAATTCAAACTAAACTAAAACTAGTTTGTAGTTAAGTTCTCTTTGCTGTACCACGTACTTATTTATTCCTTTTAGTTAGTAGTAATGTCTACTGCCTACAACGTTTAGCTACGACAGCGTCACAAACATCTGTAACAACCGAAAGGTGTTGTTCAACTGAGGGAAATGTCTGGAGATGTTTTTAAGCTTCTGAAGGAGGGGGGAGACGTTGGAGGCTGATACGTCGGCACGTGTCAGTTACTGACGAGAAAAAGGGCGTTTATTATACAGTCACTTGAATAGACTTCTCGTGACGTTTCTTGTAATTCATCTTTTCACATTAATTAGAGAAACATTTGGTAGTATCTGTTTTTATCACATAATATTACCTAATAGATCGTGTGTGCTTTTCCACCCTACTTCTGTAATTATGATTAATTAAACTGAATGAGATAACGACATTATCAACTTGTGCTATATAGCGATTCTGCTTTTTCGCGTATTCGCCAACAGCATTAATTACACGAAGATAGGAACTTGTTAAATAGTCCACGCCCACGCGTTGGCTGCCATGCTCTGTGTGTTAGAGTGGTTAATATAGTCACTGTGGTGAGTTCAAAAGATTTTGGTTTTCATAAAGTTTTGGACTTTAAAATATGTTTCTGACGCTTTACAGTAAAAGTTCCAAAATATTACGTTTTCATGGGCATAAATAGCGATATACGATAATTCTTGATGAAATGGTAATTATTTCTTCACGTGAAGGGTAAGTTTTGACGAACAGTACTGTTCTGTTTCAGCACCGTATCGTGTGGAGGTTATAAACAGTAGTTCATGGTAATTAAAATCCAATGTAATGTCCTAGACATTATCGTACACGCTATCTACTAGAAAAACGACAAAATATTACATAAGCCTACCTGTCAAGTAACACCACCCTAAATCACAAACAATAATTTATAACGCCCAGAGTGTTACCTTTCTCAAGAGTCAAATAACACCATCTGAAATCAGGATCAGTAATTCATAACACCCGGAGTGTTAACTTTCTCAAATGTCAAATAACACCATAAAATAATTAGAATTCAATTGCCCGTAACATCTGGGACGTTAACTCTCTCAACGGTAGTAAAACAGTACTTTAAAATGGCCGTAACTTGTTTTACGAGCTTCATCCACGTAATAGTGTTTGTTCCCTACTTTAAATAGGAAGTTCACTACACAGTCCACTATAACATGATTCACTAAGTCAACTTTTCGCTGTGCATTTTTTAAATCTTTATATATTGAAATGTAAATATTGAAGGATATTGACTTAAATATAAAGATCAGTTCTATGCGTTATTTTTCACTGTGCGCTTAAGTTTAAGAAATGTTAAAGTTACTGCAAGACAGAACTGTAAAACCCCGCCAGAAATAGGCGAATTACCAAGAGTCTCGTAAAGCACTGCCTATTCGACACCATAAACATCGAATTGAGGAAAATATGAGTTATGGTTGTTTTGTTTTAAGCCTAACCCCATCTGCTTTACAAACTTTAGAAATTGATATCAACAAACGTGTTCGCCACGTGAGTGTAATGATGTATTGTAAACGTGAATAATTAATTATATGTGTGGAGAGATAATATCTCAAACTTTTTTATGTTAAGTGCAGAGCTACATGATGGGTTGTCTGTGCCCATCATCCGTATCAGAACCCGAATTTCTTAAAGTTATATGTTCTTAGGCTTACCACTGAACCACTAGGGATTTATGTCAGCCAAGTTACTTAATTTATGGTGAATTACTACCATTTTCATATTTAATTGGTTTCCTGAAAATAACTGTTCCTTCGCGATACACTTCTGCCTTCTACCAACTCAGTATTGAAAATTGGGCACACAGTTAACGCCAACTATCAAAGTTACAAGTGTGATATAGGAAGTGTAGTTAACACCGAATATCAGAGTTACAAGTGTGATATAGGAAGAGTAGTTAACACCAACGGTCAGAGTAACTAGTGTGATTGAGAAGAGATCATGATAATTAAACATTCTATAATTTTCAATAAGGCCTGTCATTGCCTGATAGCTAGGACACACAACTCGCAATTTATCGGTCGCAGATTTGAATCCAGTCACTGCCGCGAGTATGTGCACTCGCTCTTTCATCCGTGGAGGCGTTATTATGTGACAGTAAATCTAACTATTCGTTAGTAACTACTAGCTCAATAGTTGACGGTGGATGGTTTTGGCTAGCTGCCTTTCCTCAACTCTATCACATCACAATTGGGGCACAGATAACCAACGAGTCAGTTTGTGTGGAGTTCAACAACAAATGATAAACTGTTCAATAAATGTTCCGTCTTTGTCCTTTCATCGTTCACATAACTTTATATTAATTAGCTTGTCAAACTTCGCCACCAGAGGATAAAAACACACGTTTTGTTGAGATCGTATAAAGATGAACTGAGAACAAAACAGGATAAACAACGACGTTTGTTCATTAAATTAATACGATCCTGGTTAAAATACTACGTATGACGTAACCTTTCGTCCTACTTGTACCTTCGTCTTCCCATGAATAAACTTTTAGATTTCTTTGCTAGTCGTTAAGCGCAAAGATACAGAACGGGCTATCTGTGCTCTTCTCACAACGGGTATTGAAATCCAATTTTTTAAAGCGTTAGAAGCCTTCATACTTACCGTTGAACCACCGGAGAAGAAAAAGGCAATCTGATAGAAGAACCATCTGTTACTAAAAGTGGAACTTTGTTTTTTGAATTTCGCGCAAAGCTACACGAGGGCTATCTGTGCTAGCCGTCCCTAATTTAGCAGTGTAAGACTAGAGGGAAAGCAGCTAGTCATCATCACCCAATGGGATTGATCGTCACATTATAACGCTCCCACGGCTGAAAGGGCGAGCATGTTTGGTGCGACCGGAATGCGAACCCGCGACCCTCGGAGTACGAGTCGCACGCCTTAATAAAAAGATGGAACTAATGCTCAGTAGTTGAAATCTCTAATTTTGGTTTTGGTTTTATACGTATATATTTTTTTTGTTGTTTAAAAATAATATTTTTGAAGCTTATAGTTTCATTTTTGTTAAAATAATACTTTAAAACCACTTGTTAATCAAAAGTTTACAACAAAACAATTTCAAAATGTCGTAAGGAAATGTGAAAGTGGAATGGTAATCTTTGTTTCGTGGTTAACTTATTTTACCGAATTACTGATGCAAAATAATAAACACGTAGGTTTGTATGTTAGGTTTTGCTTTCGTTTCAACTGAAAAGTTGTACAATGACGTAACTGCGGAAGTGAACCGCGAATTTCAGTCTTATAAGCCCTCAAGTTTACCGCTGAGCTATTAGAACTGTAAGTTCCACTACACGTCTTTCGTATTACAACAGCCCAAAACATATACTTGTCTGTAGCAACCTTCCTAAAAATACACTTGTTTGTAGTAGCTTTTCTAAAACATACACTTATTTGTAGTAGCCTTTCTAAACACATAATTTTCTGTATTAGCCTTCCAAAAACATACGTTTGTGTATAGTAGCCTTTGTAAACACGCACACTTGTCTGTATTAGTTTTCCAAACACATTTGTCTGTATTAGCCTTCTTAAACATACACTTGTCTGTAGCAGCCTTCCTAAGAATATGCTTGTTTGTAGTAGCCCTTCTAAAACATACACTTGTCTGTATTAACTTTCCTAAAAAATACACTTGTTTGTAGTAGTTTTTCTAATCACATGCTTTTCTGTATTAGCCTTCCAAAAACACATGTTTATGTGTAATAGCCTTTCTAAACACACACTTGTCTGTAGTAGCCTTCCAAAAGAACACGTTTGTGTGTAGTAGCCTTTGTAAACACGCACACTTGTCTGCATTAGCCTTCCAAAAACATACGTTTATGTGTAATAGCCTTTCTAAATACACTTATCTGTATGAGCCTTCGTAAACACACTTGTCTGTAGTAGCTTTCCAAAACCACACACACACACACTTGTCGTCACTACCTAAAACACACACTTCCTAATCAACATATTCTTGACTGAAATGTAGTATTTTTATTATATTGGATATGTAAGATGTAACATTCCGTTAGACTGAGAGCAGTGCTGTTTTTACGTTGGTGTAAGGTGTTACTATCCGGTCATCTGTGGTAATTTTGCTGAAGTGCAACTCCTCTGCTAAATCCTGTTTTATGTAAACTGTATTGCTACTGTAAAATGATGAAGAACTAGATTTTAATTAGTGTAAAAATATTTGTTTTACGTTAAGGAATTGTGGTACTGTCGTTTGTTGTTCAGCAGTTGAGGTACCAATGACACGAACAGCAACAGTATTGATTTAATAATTGCACCTATACCTGAACTGTGGGGCTACTCCCTTACGTACTGTCTTGAAGATGTATATACGTTTTTGTTTTGTTTTTTATCCGTGTGATTCTGTTACCATCAAATGTCAGAGTTCATGAAGGTTTAGTAGCTAGAACGCAATCCTCATTTTGAAGGCTTAGTAGTTAGAACACAGCTTAATTTTGTAGGTTTAGTAGCTGGAACGCAATCCTCATTTTGAAGGTTTAGTGTGTGTGTGTATGTGTTTTCTTATAGCAAAGCGACGCTCGACTATCTGCTGAGTTCACCGAAGGGAACAGAACCCCTGATTTTAGCGTTGTAAATCCGTAGACTTACCGCTGAACCAGCGGGGGACTGAAGGTTTAGCAGTTAGAACTCAGTTTAACTTTGTTGGTTTAGTAGCTAGAAATTAGTCTTTATTTTGAAAGTTTAGTAGTTAGAACACAATTCAACTTTGTAGGTTTAGTAGCTAGAACGCAATCTTCATTTGAAGGTTTAGTAGTTAGAACAGAAGCTTAACTTTGTAGGTTTAATAGCTAGAACGCAATCTTAATTTTGAAGACTTAGCAGCTAGAACACAATAATTATACATCGTTAACTCAGTTTTACCTTTGTTGGTTATTCATACATGCTTTGGTAAAGCATTGCCGTTCATTAGTAACAGTACACTTTTGTTGTGGAAAATAGTTAAGGTAGCTTTTTGTAATTATTAATTTAAATATGGAAAGGTTGAACCTTCATGAAATGGACCACTTCTAAACTACAGGTAGACGTTTCTAAAATTTAATTTTGGACAGTTTAAAAACACAATCATAACTTTACATTTCAACAACAGCAATTATACTCGATGTAGTTCCAGGGTAAAAACGAATGTTTCTTTCCACATAATTTCATGCAGTTTGATAATGTATAGTAATGTAAATTAAAGTGGGTCTATTATTTTCCATTTCACGCATTTTACGACGTTTGAAATAGAGAAAATCATTTCTCAATCTGACATGCAAGAAGTTTTGTTAGTAGCGATTTTCCTCAGTCTCTCACACAACAAGCTCTAATAAAGTAACTTTCCTCAGTCTCTCACATAACAAGCTCTAATAAAGTAACTTTCCTCAGTCTCTCACATAACAAGCTCTAATAAAGTAACTTTCCTCAGTTTCTCACATAACAAGCTCTAATAAAGTAACTTTCCTCAGTCTCTCACATAACAAGCTCTAATAAAGTAACTTTCCTCAGTTTCTCACATAACAAGCTCTAATAAAGTAACTTTCCTCAGTCTCTCACATAACAAGCTCTAATAAAGTAACTTTCCTCAGTTTCTCACATAACAAGCTCTAATAAAGTAACTTTCCTCAGTCTCTCACATAACAAGCTCTAATAAAGTAACTTTCCTCAGTCTCTCACATAACAAGCTCTAATAAAGTAACTTTCCTCAGTCTCTCACATAACAAGCTCTAATAAAGTAACTTTCCTCAGTTTCTCACATAACAAGCTCTAATAAAGTAACTTTCCTCAGTCTCTCACATAACAAGCTCTAATAAAGTAACTTTCCCCAGTTTCTCACATAACAAGCTCTAATAAAGTAATTTTCCTCAGTTTCTCACATAACAAGCTCTAATAAAGTAACTTTCCTCAGTCTCTCACATAACAAGCTCTAATAAAGTAACTTTCCTCAGTTTCTCACATAACAAGCTCTAATAAAGTAACATTCCTCAGTTTCTCACATAACAAGCTCTAATAAAGTAACTTTCCTCAGTCTCTCACATAACAAGCTCTAATAAAGTAACTTTCCTCAGTCTCTCACATAACAAGCTCTAATAAAGTAACTTTCCTCAGTTTCTCACATAACAAGCTCTAATAAAGTAACTTTCCTCAGTTTCTCACATAACAAGCTCTAATAAAGTAACTTTCCTCAGTTTCTCACATAACAAGCTCTAATAAAGTAACTTTCCTCAGTCTCTCACATAACAAGCGCTAATAAAGTAACTTTCCTCAGTTTCTCACATAACAAGATCTAATAAAGTAACTTTCCTCAGTTTCTCACATAACAAGATCTAATAAAGTAACTTTCCTCAGTCTCTCACATAACAAGCTCTAATAAAGTAACTTTCCTCAGTTTCTCACATAACAAGCTCTAATAAAGTAACTTTCCTCCGTCTCTCACATAACAAGCTCTAATAAAGTAACTTTCCTCAGTCTCTCACATAACAAGCTCTAATAAAGTAACTTTCCTCCGTCTCTCACATAACAAGCTCTAATAAAGTAACTTTCCTCAGTCTCTCACATAACAAGCTCTAATAAAGTAACTTTCCTCAGTCTCTCACATAACAAGCTCTAATAAAGTAACTTTTCTCAGTCTCTCATATAACAAGCTCTAATAAAGTAACTTTCCTCAGTCTCTCACATAACAAGCTCTAATAAAGTAACTTTTCTCAGTCTCTCATATAACAAGCTCTAATAAAGTAACTTTCCTCAGTCTCTCACATAACAAGCTCTAATAAAGTAACTTTCCTCAGTTTCTCACATAACAAGCTCTAATAAAGTAACTTTCCTCAGTTTCTCACATAACAAGCTCCAATAAAGTAACTTTCCTTAGTCTCTCATGTAACAAGCTCTAACAATGTAACTTTCCTCAGTCTCTCGTATAAGAAGCTCTCACAAAATAAATTGTCCTCAATCAGTCACACAACACGCTCTGACAGGAACATTTCCTGAGACTCTTACATAAAAATGTCTAACAAAATATTTTCTCTCACATAACTACTATTTTACTCTTTAATTATTTTTTCTTTTTCTTTTTCATACAGTTGTTATTAAAACAAGCAGTTTATTTGACAGGTGGCTGCACTTCCTATGTATGGATGACTGGGATTGTTCGTTGAAATGGTATTTTAAATATCTCCTCAAATAGGTCATCAGAACCCTATAATACCATACAGTGTTTCCTTTTATAACAATATGTCTATATAATGATTGAGTCACGTGTTCTGGTAATGTTTATAAATATCATAACATAAAGTTTGAATTTCTTGTGTTTCTTTTTTATTACATGATAATTAAACAACCAAAACAATGGTGCAAACCAGTTTCACTGAGGTGATATAGTTTTAAATGGAATATCTGCTTTTATGATTATTATTATTAACAACTAGCAGTAATACAAAATATCATAATTCCGGTAATGTTATCATTACCCCTTGAAGTTAGCTTTCTGACAGAAATTTTGTGTTTCTTAAAAACTTAAGTACAGGATGAAACAGAAAATACCAGCTAATAATCGATAAACAATAAATATTACAGTTGGAGACTCCTTGTATTTAGAACTTGGTTATAGATACAAACTTCCTACGTCTGTTGAAATAGTGCATTGAATAAACAAGCAAAGAATAAAAACTTTTCGAAAATAAATGAAATTACAGATGGTTAATAATAATCCTTCAAATAGAATGCAAACACGATAACAGGAATGGCATTTACATCTTTCCTACCATCTTGTTTGTATTCTTTTTAAAGGATTGATGTTGGCCATCCCTTCATTTATCACCTTTGTATTAATAACCTTTTGACCACCACTGTATTTATTGTATTCTACCTGATACAGTTGTCATTTTAACAGTTTATGTATACAACGTTCAGTCCACTATCGTATTTATTGTATTCTGTCTGATACAGTTGTCATTTTAACAGTTTATGTATACAACGTTCAGTCCACTACCGTATTTATTGTATTCTGTCTGATACAGTTGTCATTTTAACAGCTTATGTATACAACGTTCAGTTCACTGCCGTATTTATTGTATTCTGTCTGATACAGTTGTCATTTTAACAGTTTATGCATGCAACGTTCAGTCCACTACCGTATTTATTGTATTCTATCTGATACATTTTTATGTCATCATTAGCTGTACCTCACTTCTCAGCTTGGATGTGTTGTTCACTTCACTTTAAAGACAGAAAAACGTTCAAGTGTAGTTTTAGGCATAGGATGTTTGCTTCTAAAAACTAAACATAACAATCCATGGTTATTTATATAATCGGTGTTGTAGAATAAACATGGTGTCACTTCACTGAGTGTTTTAGTTTGTTTTATCTTTTAATTAACCATGTAGTGTTTATTGAACCAAAGTGAAAGTAAACTGACATATAACATTTTCTGTCGATCGATGGTTTGTTCACAAGTGCGTCAACCTTTCCTTTGTCTGTGTTATTTGATTCCATGAGTTAATATCTTCTTGTTTAATCTATGCTACCTCGGTCTGTGTGGCGGGTTCCGGCGTTTTTTGCAGTAACAGCACAAACAGGCTTCTTTCTACTCGTATCTGGGATGGAGGAAATATTACTGAGCACTTCGTCAGCGAATTTTAAGTGTTCTCATATCCTCTTCCCCTCACATTAAGATGTTTTTTTTTATGCGAGTTGCAGTTTACTTGGTGTTGCCCACGAGCCACTGCTGAGTAACTTTCGATTTGATGGTGTACAGTAGCGAAAGCTGACCGTTAGCCAAAGCTGGTGAGTAGATGTGTACTTTGTGTTGTTCACTAGCTAGAGATGGTGAGCAGATGTGTACTTTGCGTTGTTCACTAGCTAGAGGTGGTGAGTAGATGTGTACTTTGTGTTATTTACTAGCCAAAGCTGTTGAGTGGATGTCTGGTTGGCGTTGTCAGCTAAAGGTGGTGAGCAAATATCTACTTGATGTTGTCCACAAGCTAAAGTGGTGAGCATGTGTGTGCTCTGTGTTGTTCACTAGCCAAAGCTGTTGAATAACAATGTACATGGTGTCTGCTAGCCCAAGTTGGTAGCAGTTGATATACATATGTAGTGTTAGTTTCTTCTGAAAACATAATATTTTTTCTTTCTTGTTTAGAGAGTAATTTTGGATTGAAAAGAAAGGAATTGATATTTTTTGAACAGCGCCATATGTGTAGTTGTGTTAATGAACTACCTCAGGAACCGTAGAATTCGTCTATAACCTTTCCTACTTTGGACTACTAACCAGATGCAGTTATCAAACAACATCCATCGTTCGAACGGCTTCTTTGTACATATGTATTTTGGTGAATTGGTCTCACCAATGGATCATGGTGAATTCTTACTTTTGATCCATGAATCTTGGTGAATTGTTCGGGTATGTGGACCATGGTAAATTGTTAGTCCTAATATATGGATCTTGATGAATTGTTCTCGTCTGTGGACCATGGTGAATTGTTAGTCCCTATTGATGGATTTTGGTGAATTGTTCTGGTCTGTGGACCATGGTGAATTGTTAGTCCTGATCTAAGGATTTTGGTGATTTGTTCTGGTTTATGGATCATCGTGAACTGTTAGTCCTGATCAATGGAACTTAGTGAATTGTCCTGGTTTGTGGATCATGGTGAATTGTTAGTCCTTATTGATGGATTATGGTGAATTGTTAGTCCTTATTGATGGATTATGGTGAATTGTTCTGGTCTGTGGACCATGGTGAATTGTTAGTCCTGATTTGTGAATCTTGGTGAAATGTTCTGGTTTGTGGATCATGGTGAATTGTTAGTCCTGATCTAAGGATTTTGGTGATTTGTTCTGGTCTGTGGATCACGGTGAATTGTTAGTCCTTATTGATGGATTTTGGTGAATTGTTCTGGTCTGTGGACTATGGTGAATTATTAGTCGTGATCAATGGAACTTGGAGAATTGTTCTGATCTGTGGACCATGGTGAATTGTTAGTTCTGATTTGTGGATCTTGGTGAAATGTTCTAGTCTGTGGACCATGGTGAATTGTTAGTCCTGACCTAAGGATTTTGGTGATTTGTTCTGGTCTGTGAATCACGGTGAATTGTTAGTCCTTATTGATGGATTTTGGTGAATTGTTAGTCCTTATTGATGGATTATGGTGAATTGTTCTGGTCTGTGGACCATGGTGAATTGTTAGTCCTGATTTGTGGATCTTGGTGAAATGTTCTGGTCTGTGGATCATGATGAACTGTTAATCCTGATCGATGGATTTTGGTGATTTGTTCTGGTTTATGGATCATCGTGAACTGTTAGTCCTGATCAATGGATCTTGTGAAATTCTCAGTTCTTTAGAATAACAAACACACCTTTATTTAATTAACTTTGTTTAAATATTCTCTCTATGTAACATAGGCGCTAAACCGTATAGGCTCCATCTCTGTTTCTGAGAGTTTAGAACGTAAAATTCGGGTTTTGACACCTGTAAACAGGTGGAAACAGATAATTCATTGTGTACCTTCTTGCTTAAAACCAAAAACTTGTATAGCACCTTACTCTAGCCACCTTCTATAAACCAGAAAAAGTCGGTTTCTATTCAAGGTTTGCTGATTACCATGAGCATTTGTTTGTTGTAAGCGTTCTCAACGTTATAAATTAATAATAAAATGTTTGTAGTTATCGGATGAATGAGAGTTCATTTAACGACGTAATTTAAAACCTTTTCACCATATTCAGGTATATATATTTTCTGATTTATGTTCGCCATCATTACTTGATATATCTACGTCATGAAATGCTGAACACACTTAATGTATCAACACGTACTCAAAGGCAATGACGTTAGCAAAGTAAAGGATGTCACGTGACAGCTCTAGTATTGTTCCTTTTATGCAGGAGATGAACAAATAAAGTTGACAATAAACTTGAACAGATGATAGTGTTGTAGTTGATAAGAAGTTGTTTTTGTTTTTTTCCTTTTTGTATAAAATTGAATCGGAAAGTTTTTCAGTACCTCGCTTAAATTAACGAGATTGTACCTTTGTTTACACTTCAAGACATGTTTTTACGTCTTCATTAAGAATGCTCTTGTTTGTCTGTTGTTAGTCCATCGGTGTTGTTATTGTTGGAGTATATTGTTGAGCTACTGCTTTTAACGAAGTTTACTTACTATTTAGTACACAGAACATTTGAGCTACTGATTTTATTGGTGTTCTTATTATTGTTGGAGTATATCTTTGAGCTGCTAGGTTTATTGGTGTTGTTATTATTGTTGGAGTATATTGTTGAGTTACTGGTTTGATTGGTGTTGTTATTATTGTTGGAGTATATTGTTGAGTTACTGGTTTGGTTGGTGTTGTTATTATTGTTGGAGTATATTGTTGAGTTACTGGTTTGATTGGTGTTATTATTGTTGGAGTATATTGTTGAGCTACTGTTTTTATTAGTGTTATTACTGTTGGAGTATATTGTTGAGCTGCTAGGTTTATTGGTGTTGTTATTGTTGGAGTATATTGTTGAACTACTGCTGTTATTAGTGTTATTATTGTTGAAGTGTATTGTTGAGTTACTAGGTTTATTGGTGCTATTATTATTGTTGGAGTATATTTTTGAGCTACTATTTTAATGGTGTTGTCATTATCCCACACTGAATCCTTCTAATCCAACCCGACTCTCACAGATCCCAACTGAGTCCTTGTTTAACCTCACATTTTTTTCACATCTTAGGTACTTTTTTTTATTAGGTATCATGACTTTCTGTTAGCACAACACTAACAAATCATAGCAGAAACAAAATACACTATTTAGTAACCAACATTATCTTTTCAATAAGAACCCTATTATTCGGAACAGACCTATATTTTTTAGAACCAATCAGATTCTTTAAAATATATAGTGGTAGTTAGTGATAGTCCTTCTCTAAAGCAGCTGTTTTTCATCGGGATTACAAGAAATTAAAGTCAATCCGCTCTTAATATTAAATGAAACTGTGGTAATAATTTCAGACTGATAGCTTACGTGACTTTTTGTGTGGGCATGCGCAGACAGTTCGGGTGAAATTGAGCTGTTTTTGTTGAGTAGCATTGCACATGTGGCTTACATTCGGACCAAATCTGACACCTAAAGTTATAAACATTCAGCAGTGCACCACACTTAAAGAAAATCTGCCAAGTTTAAATATATTTTTTATTAAGCAAATTTTAGTGCAAAGAATTTATTGGTAGAAATTCAATAAAAACTGGAAACTTTATATCTCGCGTGTTTCTTTAACGATTGCTTTAAAATTTGGCATTTGAAATAAGGCTTCACTAGAGCAGTTCAATTAAAAATATGATATAATTTGGATTACTGTTTAATTCTAAACGTACCTGATATTCGGTGAAGTAATAAATCAACGACACTTTTTAAAATCAAGTTCAAGATAGAATAAAAATAAGGTACTGTATCTTTGTTAGATCTATGTATTGGTTAGCGTTGTTAACTGCTAAAACTACCAACCTTTCTCATGCACAAAATGATCTTTCAACTTCTTTATAATATTGTTTTAACACTCACAACAGCCCGTAAAATATTTGGATACTTCTAACAACTCAGAATATGCTCTGATTACTCTGAACAACCCACAAGATACTGTAATACGTACTCAACAACCTACAAATACTGTAATACGTACTATACATATTCACGACAACACACAATATACTGTACACACTCACGACAATCCACAAAATACTGTACACACTCACGACAACCCACAAAATACTGTACACACTCACGACAACCCATAAGATACTGTACGCACTCACGACAACCCACACGATACTACACATATTCACGACAACCCACACGATACTATACATATTCACGACAACACACAATATACTGTACACACTCACGACAACTCACAAAATACTGTACACACTCACGACAACCCACAAAATACTGTACACACTCACGACAACCCACAAAATACTGTACACACTCACGACAACCCATAAGATACTGTACGCACTCACGACAACCCACACGATACTACACATATTCACGACAACCCACACGATACTATACATATTCACGACAACACACAATATATGCTGTACACACTCACGACAACCCACAAAATACTGTACACACTCACGACAACCCACAAAATACTGTACACACTCACGACAACCCATAAGATACTGTAATGCGCACTCACGACAACCCACACGATACTACACATATTCACGACAACCCACACGATACTATACATATTCACGACAACACACAATATACTGTACACACTCACGACAACTCACAAAATACTGTACACACTCACGACAACCCACAAAATACTGTACACACTCACGACTACCCACAAAATACTGAACACACTCACGACAACCCATAAGATACTGTACACACTCACGACAACCCACAAAATACTGTACACACTCACGACAACCCATAAGATACTGTACGCACTCACGACAACCCACAAGATACTATACATACTTACGACAACCCACACGATACTATACATATTCACGACAACACACAATATACTGTACATACTCACGACAACCCACAAAATACTGTACACACTCACGACAACCCATAAGATACTTACGCACTCACGACAACCCACAAGATACTATACATACTTACGACAACCCACACGATACTATACATATTCACGACAACACACAATATACTGTACGTACTCACGGCAACCCACAAGATACTGTACACACTCACGACAACCCACAAGATACTATACATACGGCAACACACAATATACTTTACCTACTCTTGACAACTCTCAACTTGACACTTTATGTATTACAACCCAGTAAATACATTACATATTACATTCACAAAGTACTACGTACGACAAAAAAAAAATTTGAAAATATAATTACAGCCAATAAAATTAATTCTCAAAAACATAATATGTCTGTTGTGTTGTATAAACACACAATTATTCTTTATTACCAAACTATCAAAAGTAGAAGAAAGTTTCTCACCCTTTTGACTTACCACGGGTACCCACGTGCTTCTTCCTGGACGGGTGACCAACTTTTCCTCATCGCATTCTTCACGTTGTATACAGGCAATATCTCGTAGTTTAACTTATATAAAGATAAAATGTATTTTGTTGGCTCCACATTGTAGAGAAACACTTCTTACAATGAAGCAAGGAATTTTGAATATTTCGAACGAGTGTTTTCTTTCGTAATAATAATAAACACAAGAAGGAGTTATTTTTAAATAGGCCGTAGAGTTACATATATCACTTCATTCATGGCAAACACGTGTTTAGTTTAGGCTGTTACATATTATGAATAATTACAGTTATTGACATTAATCCATGAAACTATCTTAGTGATAGATCTAGAGGGCACACATGTAGGTTTATAGATACATATGGGTTTCTTTCTACACAAATTCAATTTCTTTAGTATTATTACATAAAAACCACTTATAGTGGATCGTATACTTGTTATTAAAACAGTGATTTGTTTATCGCTCACCAACTGCGCATTGATCAAAATGCTGTGATTCTGGTATGTTATTTCTTATATGTTGTTATTTGTTCTTCGCATGCTAGGATGAAATTTTTATAGCATAAATGATTCATTTTTATTGGTCAGCATGGATCTAGAAAACATTGTAATTTACGTAATCTGACCCAATAGGTCGAATTTGCTTCATCACGTCCACTGAAATGGTTTATATTCACTGAATTTGAAAATGTTTATACAACTGTGAAGAATTACTTAAGTAACTAAAGCCACTTTTGTTACAATATGAACATATAAAGTTATATAATCGATAGGATTAGGGCCTAACTTTGTTGGAAAGTGGGGGAACAGGAAACACTTGTTAATATTAGTGTACGTACACTAATTTAAAATAAGTGTGGGGGTGTGCCCCTTCCACCTTATGTGTTAAGACCTTATGGTAGACTATTTGAGCAGATGCAAGAGAAAAATATAATACATCTAATTATCAAATTGAAGTTCTGATCAAATTGTGTGTCAAGTTGAAGAAAAACGTTACAATCTACTAAGTAATCTCCATTTCAATATTTTTCACAAAATTCACTTCTTTAGCACCACCAAACTAACATATAACCAAAAGAAAAAGAAAGATTACATTGTAACCGCTTCAGTTAAATTAGCTACCAAATAAAAATGTATAACTCTCAAAAAAAGTGGAACTTATATTCTAACCACATCGAGGTAACTTTCTAACGAGTAACGATGTATAACCCAGAAAAAAGGTATACTGGTAGAAAATCAAAAAGTAAGGTAACAGATCGAAACAAGTGAGTCCGTAAGCAGCTGTTTCCTTTTTTTTTTTTTTTTTGTTTATCTACCCCTACAAACTGATCGGCAACCGCGAGAAACTCTACACTCGGTTACACTGGTTCTTCTACTTGTCGTCTTCACTGGTGGCTCCCCCAGCAGGCTCACTTGCAGTCAGATACATCACTGATTGTATTTTATTCTTTATTTGTTTGTTCTGAATTTCGCGTAAAGCTACTCGAGGGCTATCTGCGCTAGCCGTCCCTAATTTAGCAGTGTAAGACTAGAGGGAAGGCAGCTAGTCATCACCACCCACCGCCATCTCTTGGGCTACTGTTTTACCAACGAATCATAATGCCCCCACGGCTGAAAGGCCGAGCATGTTTGGTGTGTCGGGGATTTAAACCCACGACCCTCAGATTACGAATCGAGTGCCTTAACCACGTGGCCACACCGGGCCACACACGTATCATATATACATGAAGATATTGGTACTAGCTAATCCATATGATATATGTGTTTCTTTTTGTTGTTTTTGAAGTTTTGAGGATTTAAATGTATATTTTGATATTGTAAACTGTTGTTTTTGTTTCTTAGAAATTCCTGTATTTAAGGGTGAACGTTTTCGCTTAGAAATATAGAAGATTTAATTTATGAATTTGGAATGAAGAAACTTTTGTTAAATGATTATTGTCTGGTAGAAGGTGATGTATTGAAAGACTCAAATATCGGTAGAAAATAATTAGAAATGGAATACTAAGCTTCGGAAGTAAAGACAAAAACGGCAGTCATGTATATGTTTATCGTGATAGTTCAATAAACAATCGTTTTTAAAATAATTGTTTTTAGGAAAACTACCAGAAAGGTAAAATCATTACATTAACAAATTTATATACAAAACAAAGTTATTTGCCTTCCATACTAATATCTATATTGCACCTAAATCAACCGAGCTTTTGTAAAGTTGAACTGATTGTGTATAATATTGTAATATCAATTACGAAAATATAATTACAACTAAACAACTCTGTCTCATAGTTTTATTTATTTTATACAGTGGCCGACTTTACTCAGCATTTGTCTACAATTCACGAACGACATGCCGAAGAACTCCAAATTTTGGTCGAAAATTTTCGGAAACGTAACGCAGAACTTCGGAGAGAGAGGTAGGGGAGATGTTTATATTATTGTTTCTTTTCACTTTTGTTGTCACTGTGGTAAACAAATTGTAGAGAATTACCAGCAAACTTAATGGGAGATGTTTATTGTTACCAGTTACCAGTCTAGTGTGAAGACCTATAAGATAGACTAACCCAAATAATTACCAGTCAAGTGTGAAGACCTTTAAGGTATCCTTTAACCCAAACATTTACCAGTTAAGTCTTCAGGCGTTTTGGGTAGTCTGAAACACCAATTAGTATTGTGGTAAAGTTCTTTGTTAGAGTGGACTTGTTTTTATGTGTTGATTACGTTAGCCTTATTTTCATGACTGCTGCTCTCATATTCCAAGAACAGAAACTGTACGCATAATTTGTGACCATAAATTAACCAGTCACTTTAAATTGTCAAAAACAAAACAAGTTATATTCTGAAAGTAAAAGCTCCACAATTCTTAGATATCAGTTCCATCATCCTAATGAAACTTATCATGGGTTTTATTGTGTCTACTACATTAGCAATATCTTCACTAGTCATCATTGCTTTACGTTCAGTGGGAAAACAGTGATTGGTGTAATTTGTCAAATCTGTGGGCTAAAATCGAAAGAAAATACGATAATCAATATTACGATAAAAATACTGTTTTATAAAAGATAAGTTAAGTCGATTAGATTTCAGATAAACTACTGAAACTTGATTATGCTTTTACAACATCAGTTAGTAATGGTTGAATTTACTTCTCATTACATTGTTTAAAATATGTTAGTAATGGTTGAATTTACTTCTCACTACATTGTTTAAAATCAGTAGTGGTTGAATATATTTCTCACTACATTGTTTAAAATCAGTAGTGGTTGAATATATTTCTCACTACATTGTTTAAAATATGTTAGTAATGGTTGAATTTATTTCTCACTACATTGTTTAAAATCTGTTAGTAGTGGTTGAATTTACTTCTCACTACATTGTTTAAAATCTGTTAGTAGTGGTTGAATTTATTTCTCATTATATTGTTTAAAATCTGTTACTAGTGGTTGAATTTACTTCTCACTACATTGTTTAAAATCTGTTAATAATGATTGCATTTACTTCTCACTACATTGTTTAAAATCTGTTACTAATGGTTGAATTTTCTTTTCACTACATTGTTTAAAATCTGTTAGTAGTGGTTGAATTTACTTCTCACTACATTGTTTAAAATCTGTTAATAATGGTTGAATTTACTTCTCACTACATTGTTTAAAATCTGTCAGTAGTGGTTGAATTTACTTCTCACTACATTGTTTAAAATCTGTTAGTAGTGGTTGAATTTATTTCTCACTACATTGTTTAAAATCTGTTAGTAGTGGTTGAATTTACTTCTCACTACATTGTTTAAAATCTGATAATAATGATGGCATTTACTTCTCACTACATTGTTTAAAATCTGTTACTAATGGTTGAATTTTCTTTTCACTACATTGTTTAAAATCTGTTAGTAGTGGTTGAATTTACTTCCCACTACATTGTGTAAAATCTGTTAATAATAATGGCATTTACTTCTCACTACATTGTTTAAAATCTGTTACTAATGTTTGAATTTTCTTTTCACTACATTGTTTAAAATCTGTTAGTAGTGGTTGAATTTACTTCTCACTACATTGTTTTAAAATCTGTTAATAATGATTGCATTTACTTCTCACTACATTGTTTAAAATCTGTTACTAATGGTTGAATTTTCTTTTCACTACATTGTTTAAAATCTGTTAGTAGTGGTTGAATTTACTTCTCACTACATTGTTTAAAATCTGTTAATAATGATTGCATTTACTTCTCACTACATTGTTTAAAATCTGTTACTAATGGTTGAATTTTCTTTTCACTACATTGTTTAAAATCTGTTAGTAGTGGTTGAATTTACTTCCCACTACATTGTTTAAAATCTGTTAGTAGTGGTTGAATTTACTTCCCACTACATTGTTTAAAATCTGTTAGTAGTGGTTGAATTTACTTCTCACTACATTGTTTAAAATCTGATAATAATGATGGCATTTACTTCTCACTACATTGTTTAAAATCTGTTACTAATGGTTGAATTTTCTTTTCACTACATTGTTTAAAATCTGTTAGTAGTGGTTAAATTTACTTCCCACTACATTGTGTAAAATCTGTTAATAATAATGGCATTTACTTCTCACTACATTGTTTAAAATCTGTTACTAATGTTTGAATTTTCTTTTCACTACATTGTTTAAAATCTGTTAGTAGTGGTTGAATTTACTTCTCACTACATTGTTTAAAATCTGTTACTAATGGTTGAATTTTCTTTTCACTACATTGTTTAAAATCTGTTAGTAGTGGTTGAATTTACTTCTCACTACATTGTTTAAAATCTGTTAATAATGATTGCATTTACTTCTCACTACATTGTTTAAAATCTGTTACTAATGGTTGAATTTTCTTTTCACTACATTGTTTAAAATCTGTTAGTAGTGGTTGAATTTACTTCCCACTACATTGTTTAAAATCTGTTAGTAGTGGTTGAATTTACTTCCCACTACATTGTTTAAAATCTGTTAGTAGTGGTTGAATTTTCTTTTCACTACATTGTTTAAAATCTGTTAATAATGGTTGCATTTACTTCTCACTACATTGTTTAAAATCTGTTACTAATGGTTGAATTTTCTTTTCACTACATTGTTTAAAATCTGTTAGTAGTGGTTGAATTTACTTCTCACTACATTGTTTAAAATCTGTTAGTAGTGGTTGAATTTTCTTTTCACTACATTGTTTAAAATCTGTTAATAATGATTGCATTTACTTCTCACTACATTGTTTAAAATCTGTTACTAATGGTTGAATTTTCTTTTCACTACATTGTTTAAAATCTGTTAGTACTGGTTGAATTTACTTCTCACTACATTGTTTAAAATCTGATAATAATGATTGCATTTACTTCTCACTACATTGTTTAAAATCTGTTACTAATGGTTGAATTTACTTCTCACTACATTGTTTAAAATCTGTTAGTAGTGGTTGAACTTACTTCTCACTACATTGTTTAACATCTGTTCGTAATTGTTGAATTTACTTCTCACTACATTGTGTTATATTTGTTCGTAATGGTTGAATTTACTTCTTACTATTTTATTTATCAACTGTTGGTGATGATTGAACTTAGTACCCACTACACTATTTAATAACTGTTTGAGATTAGTGAATTTATTAGGTTGTCCACAAATAAATGTCGGAATTCTCACGATGACATTTAGAAGCTGAATATTAAGTAACTTATTGTTGTTTGGTTAAATCCAACGTTTGTCGTTCATAAGGTGTCTTAATTGCCTACTGTTTCAACTCTACTCAGAGTAAGTTTCGCAACCCCTAAGGCAGCATGGACAAGAAGGACTTTCATCTGATTTTTCTCTACGACTTTAAACTTGGACGTAAAGCTACCGAAGTTACATGGAACATCAATCAGGCATTCGACCATGGATCTGTTATTGCACAAAAGTTCAACGTTGGTTCCGAATGTTTCGACATGGAGATGAAAGTCTTCAAGACCACGAATGTCATAGAAGGGAGCCATCCTTAGATGAAAACACATTAAGGGACAGACGCCGCACAACAGTACGTGAACTTGCAGAAAAGCTAGGCACAAGCAAATCAATTATTGCCAACCTCCTGGGTGCAATTGGAAAGGCGAAAAAGTTGGATAAGTGGGTTGAGCTGACAGAAGATCAACAAAATCGGCGTTATGAGACCTGTCAAGGATGACTCTCCAAAAATTAAACGAAATGGGAGTCGAGATTCTTCCTTATCCACCTTATTCCACAGGCCTCTCCCCTAGAGATTTTTATTTTTTCAAAACCAGGGAGCTGCAGAAAAAGCTTTGAAGAAGTTCATTGACCGTAGGAACTCTGATTTATACAGCAGGGGCATAAACAGCATCCTTACGTGTTGGCAAAAGTGTGTGGAAGCAAATGGTGTTTACTTTGATTAAAATATGTTTTACAACACTTCTTTATAATTTTCCAAACTTCGCGGTTCAAAAAAACATTTATTTCTAGACAACCTAGTACTTCCCACTACATTATTTAACAACTGTTATTTAAAAGTGAGTAATTAATTCAAAACGTAACACTTGAATGTTGAGTTACAGTACCCTGTAAGAATGTTAGGACAAAATCAAAATCAGGTTTCAGGCTATTTTCAAAAACAACGGAAGGTAGATCACAAGTTAAACATCAAAATGTTATTAATCTTAATATTTAGTACAACAGAAGCTCAGTGGAAGTTCTTGTGTAAAGCAAACAGTTAACATTTTGTGTGTCCCCTTTTAATAACTACAGACATGTTTAATCAAAGCGTAATTTCAGGATTTTACTCCATATATCTCTAATACACTCCTGTAAAGTTTCTTTAAAAGTAACTTTTAATTTCTCGAGTTTTTGATCTGTCAAATCCCAGATCTACTTAATTGGGTTGATATCGGTGCTCTGTGAGGGCTATACCATCATTTTAATGACTTCAGCAGCTTCTTCATTAGCAAAATAATTTCTGCGTAGGTTGGATAAATGTTTGGGATCATTATTTTCTTGGTAGTAGAATATTTTGCCAATATTGTGCAAACCGCTGGGTACACCATAACGGATCAATACATAATTGTACTTGCACTGGCCTATTATTTCTCTCCTTTGCAAATATTTATTATCTCCTCTGCAGAAAAACATCCCAAAACCATCTCTCTGCCTCTCCCATGCTTTTTAGTAGGTGCAATGCATTGAGGTAAGTATCTTTCACCTTTCTTTCACCAGACGTACAACCTACACTTGAAGCAAATATTTCAAACTTCGAGTCGTTCGTCCATAACACCCTTTAACAGACATCAACAGTGTCTAGATTTTGTACTGTTTAGCATTTTTTAGTTTCTTATCAATATTTGGATACCGAAATAAATGACTTTTTAACGGCTACTCAACCAAATTTTCTATTCTTGTTGAGTTTTCTTGATCTGTAGATCTGGAGACTTTACCGTCATTTGATGCATGGTCGTTACGTCATGGTTGAGATCAGTGACAGTCTTCCTTCTGTCCTGAAGGCTGCATAAACAGATATTTAACATTAATATCATTGTATTTGTTCTACCTCTTACTTTCCTATTTTCAAATTTATCTGTCTCGGTCTCACAACCTAGGTTGTATTTGTTAATGATTGAGGAGATTTCATGTCTGCAACAGTTTGTTGGAGAATCCAACCAACATCATGTAAAGCTTTTTTGCAGATTCTCTGCTCTACTGACAATTCTCTTTGGCAGTGGTATGACAATACAACTTAATAAATAGTATTAAACACTGTTTTCATCACGGTTTATTTGTGGAATGCTATTAAATCGATATGTTCTAACGTACACAAGTGCCATATGCTAGCTCCTTGATTTTTCTTTCTGTACAGTTAAGATACTATATGGGGTTACCCTGACATTTATTTCAGACCCTAAATTTGATCAGTATGTTCATTCAAGCAGAACCATTATTACATGCCCTTGGTAATTCTAAAGAATTATAAGTATTCTCAACGTGACTCATTCGGTTCTCAACAAGCATCAGTGAAATTTTGTCATAGTGTTAAAACTTACCTTTTGTAATGATATGAAAGAATAAGCCATATAAATTGGAAAGAATGACAAACATATTTTTTCTTGTCCCAACATTTCTGGGCAGTACTGTATCTTACCGAGACGTCTCAAGGCATCCATAAAAGTTATCTCTGTGGACACAAAATGAAGGAAGGGATGGTTTGTCATCGTTGCTGATGGAGGATGATGATGATAGAATGTTACTGAAGGTGTGCAAATAAAAAGTAATATTATTGATAGATATTTTGGTTTTAAATCTTTTAGGTCTCAATAAGTGCCTGAAATTTAACAAAAGGAAGGTCACAAGCCTTTAAGCCCGGCATGGCTAGGTGGGTTAAGGCGTTCGACTCGTAATCTGAGGATCGCGGGTTCGAATCCCCGTCGCACCAAACATGCTCGCCCTTTCAGCCGTGGGGGCGTTATAATGTTATGGTCAATCCCACTATTCGTTGGTAACAGAGTAGCCCAAGAGTTAGCGGTGGGTGGTGATGACAAGCTGCCTTCTCTCTAGTCTTGCACTGCTAAATTAGGGGCGGCTAGCGCAGATATCCCTCGTGTAGTTTTGCACGAAATTCAAAAAACAAACAAACAAACAAAGCCATTATTTCTCTTCACCCCGCTCGAGAAATATTTAAATCACATCCGGGCGGATAAACAACTGAATATAGATGGTCAACGTTACGTCATAAAAGTGGTTAACGAGAAACATACTTTCGTCAAAAGATTTAATAATGACTACTAACAGGACACCTAACTAAACTCATTCAATACAGGTTTTGAAAAGGTCACTAACCAACACGACGCTAAATAAATGAAGCCTCCAATGGCAAAGCGGTATGTGTACAGACTTACGACGCTATTATCCGAGTTTCGATACCATTAGTTGGGACAGCACTGACAGCCAATTGTGTAGGTTTATACTTAATTACAAACAAACAAAATAAATTGATTCTATATAAGTTTCAGTAATAGTCTGTAACGAACACCACACTAACTAAACATATACTCTTCAAAACAAGAAACGCAAAAGGGATATCTTTTTATTTTAAAGAGAAATATATGTAATAACGTTACAAGCTCAGAGTATGTGATGTTACACGTGTTAAGGCACTGATTGTCAGACCAAAATGACAATAAAAGTTGTGCACTTTGAAAACGGAGGAAAACATCGGATTTTTCGCCAAAACGCATGCGTGTCCAATAAATTTGTTTGAGAGATCTGCATGTTCTGCAAGTGCAATATGTGCAAAATCCCTATAAAAGTGACGGGTTCTCGGTTTCCATAGCCCAGTGTTAAGCCACCGACACGCAATACAGTTACGCCAAGACTGACTGAAGCACAACGCAACAACGCCATTGGTCGCTTGGAAGCAAACGAATCTCGATCAAATGTTGCCAGAGCTGTGAATGTCTACCCAAGCACCATCACAAGGCTATGGAATCGTCACCAACAACATGGATCAACTCGTGACCGTCCACGATCTGACAGACCTTGTGTGACCACGCCCGCACAAGATCGCAACATCCGGTTACGTCACCTTCGGGATAGGACCACCACTGCGACGAATACTGCCTCAACCATACAAGGGCTGCGTAGGATTTCCGATCAGACCGTACGCAACCGTCTACGAGATGCAGGAATCCGACCTCGACGTCCAGTCAGAGGCGTCATCTTTACCTAGCAACATCGTCAAGCACGGCTGCAGTGGACTCAAGAACATCGGGTATGGCCTCATCAACGATGGAGGCATGTTTGGTTCAGCGATAAATCACGTTTTATGCTTCATAGGCAGGATGGAAGGACCCGTGTTTACCGTCGCCGAGGTCAACGTTTTGCAGCAAACTGTGTGCTGGATGTTGACAGATTTGGTGGTGGCAGCGTCATGATGTGGGCTGCCATCGCCTACAATGCTAGAACAGACCTTTTGCACATTCGAGGGAATCTTACGGCTCAACGATACGTCGACGAGATTCTTAGGCCCCATGTGCAACCCATCATGGTGAACGTCAACGACGTTTTTCAACATGACAACGCCCGTCCTCACACAGCCCGACTCACCACTGTCTTCTTGAGACACCACAACATCAACGTTCTTCCCTGGCCCTCCAGATCACCAGATTTAAACCCCATCGAACATCTTTGGGACGAGTTGGACCGACGTCTGCGACGGCGACAACCTCAACCGCAGACTCTACCTCAGCTTGCAGCAGCTTTGCAGGCTGAGTGGACAGCCATTCGACAGGACGTGATTTGTCATCTCATCGCTTCCATGGGCAGGAGATGCCAAGCAGTTATTGATGCTCACGGGGGGGGGGGCATACTCGTTATTGACGTTGAGTGACGTTAAAACTTCACCTAGTGAGCGTGGACTTCGCCTTTGCAGACTTTGGATGTTCAGCAGTGAATATGCAAAGTTTCACACATGTCATACAGAACTACCCGGAATAAACTTGTTAACAATGTCTCATATTTTGCCTTTTGCGTTTCTTTTTTTTGAAGAGTATATTTTATACAGGTTTAAGTAATGGCCACTAAACAACATAACCGTCACTGAAGTGATTCAAAAGGGATTGTAATAAAGGTGACCCTAACTAAACTAATTTTATACAAATTTGAATAACATTCGCTCACCGACACGGCCCTAAATAAACTGGTTCAATAAAGGTATTAATAATCGTCACTATTTAATATCATACTAAATAATCTAATTCAATACAAGTTTCAATCTGTGGACACTAATGAACACCACCCGACCTAAACTGACTTCATAAAGGTTTTAATAACGATCACCTACGAATATGACATTAACTAACTGGTTCAACAGATGTTTTACTAATGTCACTAACTAACTGATTCAACAGAAATTTTAGTAATGGTCACTAACTAACTGATTCAATAGAAGTTTTAATAACGACCACTAACTAACTGGTTCAAAATACATTTTAATAACGATCACTAACAAACTGGTTCAATAGACGTTTTAATAACGATCACTAACTAACTGGTTCAAAATACATTTAAATAACGATCACAAACTAACTGGTTCAATAGACGTTTTAATAACGATCACAAACTAACTGGTTCAATAGACGTTTTAATAACGATCACTAACTAACTGGTTCAACAGACGTTTTAATAACGATCACTAACTAACTGGTTCAACAGACGTTTTAATAACGATCACTAACTAACTGGTTCAACAGACGTTTTAATAACGATCACTAACTAACTGGTTCAATAGATGTTTTAATAACGATCACAAACTAACTGGTTCAGTAGACGTTTTAATAACGATCACTAACTGGTTCAATAAGACGTTTTAATAACGATCACAAACTAACTGGTTCAATAAGACGTTTCAATAACGATCACTAACTGGTTCAATAAGACGTTTTAATAACGATCACAAACTAACTACTTCAATAGATGTTTTAATAACGATCACTAACTGGTTCAATAGACGTTTTAATATCGATCACTAACTGGTTCAATATGTGTTTTAATAACGATCACTAACTAACTACTTCAATAGATGTTTTAATAACGATCACAAACTAACTGGTTCAATAGACGTTTTAATAACGATCACAAACTAACTGGTTCAATAGACGTTTCAATAACGATCACTAACTATCTGGTTCAATAGAAATTGTAATAACGATCACAAACTAACTGGTTCAATAAGACGTTTCAATAACGATCACTATCTAACTGGTTCAAAATACATTTTAATAACGATCACAAACTAACTGGTTCAATACACGTTTTAATAACGATCACTAACTATCTGGTTCAATAGAAATTGTAATAACGATCACAAACTAACTGGTTCAATAGCCATTTTAATATCGATCACTAACTGGTTCAATAAGACGTTTTAATAACGATCACAAACTAACTGGTTCAATAAGACGTTTCAATAACGATCACTAACTGGTTCAATAAGACGTTTTAATAACGATCACAAACTAACTACTTCAATAGATGTTTTAATAACGATCACTAACTGGTTCAATAGACGTTTTAATAACGATCACAAACTAACTGGTTCAATAGACATTTTAATATCGATCACTAACTGGTTCAATAAGACGTTTTAATAACGATCACAAACTAACTGGTTCAATAAGACGTTTCAATAACGATCACTAACTGGTTCAATAAGACGTTTTAATAACGATCACAAACTAACTACTTCAATAGATGTTTTAATAACGATCACAAACTGGTTCAATAGATGTTTTAATAACGATCACTAACTAACTGGTTCAATAGACGTTTCAATAACGATCACTAACTAACTGCTTCAATAGATGTTTTAATAACGATTACTAACTGGTTCAATAGACGTTTCAATAACGATCACTAACTAACTGGTTCAATAGACGTTTCAATAACGATCACTAACTAACTGGTTCAATAGATGTTTTAATAACGATTACTAACTTGCTCAAAATACATTTTAATAACGATCACAAACTAACTGGTTCAATAGACGTTTCAATAACGATCACTAACTATCTAGTTCAATAGAAATTGTAATAACGATCACAAACTAACTGGTTCAACAGACGTTTCAATAACGATCACTAACTATCTGGTTCAATAGAAATTGTAATAACGATCACAAACTAACTGGTTCAACAGACGTTTTAATAACGATCACAAACTAACTGGTTCAATAGACGTTTCAATAACGATCACTAACTATCTGGTTCAATAGAAATTGTAATAACGATCACAAACTAACTGGTTCAATAGACGTTTCAATTACGATCACTAACTATCTGGTTCAATAGAAATTGTAATAACGATCACTAACTAACTGGTTCAATAGACGTTTTAATAACGATCACTAACTAAGTGGTTCAATAGACGTTTTAATAACGATCACTAACCAACATGACACTAACTAACTGGTTCAATAAACGTTTTAATAACGATCACTGTCCATCATGACGCAAACTAAACTGATTTAATATACATTTTAATTATTATCACCTATCAACGTAACATAACGTTTCGGGACAACAGCAGATCTATTGGTCCGTCTCGTCTATTTCTTCCACAGAACCAGCGTATTTCAAACTTTCTCGGTTCACGGCGAACTTAGTGTCTTAGAAATATTTTCACGGCGCTCATAGGCAAAAAGAAAAATCTAACAATTTCGTTTATTAATCAGTGAGGTACAAACAACTTAATTTAATAAATATTTATGTCGTAACAACGTAGTAACCGTTTGAAAGAATAATACACGTAAATTGAAAGTAAAAACAATATTTTTATTTCATTTTTAAATAACCACAATTACTAATGAGATGTGTCCGCCTGTTTGGCACTGCACAGCTTTTCAAACGTTGGAATTAGATTGGACACTGCCATCCTCATTTCTTGTTCCACATTGATTTTCGCGTGGTACTTGCTTTTTATCACAGCAACCACCGAAAAACCCAGCTTTGCAGATATATGATGTCGCAAATTGAATTAGGATTCGCTGAGTTTTAGCACTTAGAAGCGAATATTCATCTTTTACTGATATCCAAAACTCAGTTAGTTCCATGCTGCCAAATTTTGTTTTTAAAGTCTTTTCACAAGACAGTTGTAAGATTTTTTTCTTCTGCAGAGGTAAATTCAAATGGGGTATTAGCCTTGAATGGGTCTTGGATCCATGCAAACTTCTCCATATCTTTTGGAAAGTAATTTTCAAACCAGCCACTGAGCTGTGTTAGGTGCTCCTAAAAAAACATTTTATTTCGTGGGTCAAATCAACTTCATTGGATGATGTAACAAACTGCTGTAACAGGGGGAAACAGTCTTTGTCACCATCTTCATTCATTTTTCTTCTCCATAGTAGTAACTTTTATCTGAAGGTTGAGACCTTCTCAGCGAATTTCAGAATGTGTATGTGTTGCTTCCCTGCAGCGAGAAATTCAACGTATTCAATTTTTCAGTGTGCTAATTTTGACAAAACATCAGTATCCAAGAAGTTTTTAGCACATTTTTGTTCTTCTTCTTCGAGATAAGAATAGAGTTTCTGTCGTAATTCGAACACACGGGACAGTACATTCCCACGGGAGAGTCTACAGTAGTATAACAAAGATGCGTGCTCAGATCCCATATCCTTACACGGTTTTTTTAAAACCTCGTTTTCTGTGTTCTAGTTTTTATAAAGTCCACCACTTTCAGCACAGTTTCCAGGACCAGGTTCAGTGGAGGACTCAGGTGCTTTGACGCAAGGGTTTTCCTGTGGATTATGCAGTGGGTCCATAGTACATCAAGAGCTTTGCTTCGTATGAGTGCCTGCAATCCTCCATAACAGCCGGACATGAGCGACCACCATCGGTACAGACGCCAATGCACTTAGTCCAGTCTAAGTTGTTTTCGCATACAAAAGTGTCAAGGATCTCAAACAAGTCTTGAGTCTTTGTACCTGCAGTGATACTTTTACAAAAGAGAAGGTCTTCCACAATTTTGTCACCATCTACGAACCGTGTGTAGCAAATCAAAGGAGCATCCTTGTTACTGTAACCCGAATTCCTTCCGTTTGATTTTTTCAAGTCGCTGATCGTTGAGGTTTCGGCCATGTGTTGGACTCTACGACTGATAGTATTGTTGGATAAAGGCACCTTTGAAAGCAGTCTTCCCGCAATTCACCATACCCACTGCAGCCTGTAAAATCAGTTCTTCTGCGATGATCTGAGGCTTTTCTTACATTTCGCGACTCTATATGCCATCTTGTAGAATGCTAGCAGAGCATTGCTTGGTATTGATGCTTGTTACAAAAATGTACTTTTTTGTTCTTTCAATTCTTTCAACTTTCTGATAGAATAATCATGAGATTTACTAGCCATGTTAGGATGATTGGTCTCTTAAGTGGCGTTTTTGTTTACTTGGAAACATGTACCCTGGAGCCAAAACCTTTAGACTGCGGACACTCTTCGTGATTGACATCTACCGAAGTAAAACCAAAATCTAGATAACAATCGTCATATTTCCGTTATTTCCGCTTCTTCAGAACTTTGCCACTGGTCTGTGGTTCACCATCCTCTTCTTCACTCTCACACTTCTTATTAATGTTCGGAAATCTTTCCATTTTCGTGCACAAGGACTAAAAATTAACAAAATAATTCACTAAACTTTGCTAGACCTCGCAGACACATGATCACAGCACCCTGCAGTTATTTCGATTACTAATCGACTCGGAATTTATATACAATAACTTAGAAATGAGAAAGTTCGAGAAGTTACTGGCGTAGCGAAAAATATAAGTAAATAAAAGCATATCTCAAACATTCGAGAACATCATCGATAGGAGTGTAGCGCGATCTAATGTTAAAACTGTGAACTACCTCGAGCAGTAGTTCACGCAGTGTCCGTGAGATCTCGATATTGCTGTTTTTCCCTCGAAAATTTGAAATATTCGGCGGCACACAGTTTGAGAACCACTGCATTAAACTAAACTAAAGCTATTTATGAATAATTTCAATAAAGAATCCTAAAGACAGTCTTTATCACTGATATATTTATCAAGATTTTTCTTAAACGCATTTAAATTTACTGTCTCCAAACATCCGAAGGCAACACATTCCAAAGGCCAACCACCCAGTTAGAAAAATAAAACTGTCATAACTGAATATTACTCTTACCTGGTAAAAATTTTATATTCCTATCCCATTGTCCTCATAATCTCATTGTTAATTATGAAGGTATATGCTGCATTAGCACTATCAATTCTATTTACAATATTAAACACATCAATCAGATCCTCTTAATTTATCTTTTGTCGTGAGAAAGCCATTTTAGATATTTGAACATTTCCTCATATTACAACCCCTACATTCTAGGCATCATTATAGTAATTATTATTTGAACCTTTTCCAAAAACTCGATGTCTTTCCTAAGGTAAAGTGCCCAAATCTTCATACATTATTCCAAATGTGGCTTAAACAGTGACTTATACAATGAAATTGTAACCTCAAAAATTCAGTATTTTTGTAGATACAGCCTAGACTCCAATTTATCTTAACACTAGCACCTGTTTGGATGGCTTTAGACACTGATTGAACCTTTCTCTCATGACACTGTTAAGATTATCATCATCTAAATTATACTTATAATTCAAATTATGATAACTCACATGCATTAGCTTGCTTTTATTATAACTAAAATCCATCTGTCATTTATTTGTCCAACTCACTAAATGATCTAAATCATTTTTGTAAAGCAGCAACATCCTCTTCACAGTTAGCAACACCCAAGACGTTAATATCATCAGCAAATTTGAATAATTTATTGACATGATGTAAATGACAAAGAATTAGGTCCTAAGACTGAGTTTCACTCGTGACTTTAATCCAGTTTGATCTAAACTCCATTTGTAACAACCCTCTGCTTTCTTCCATCAAGCCACTTTTCTGTCCAATTTGTAACAACCCTCTGCTTTCTTCCATCAAGCCACTCTTCTGTCCAATTTGTAACAATCCTCTGCTTTCTTTCATCAAGCCACTCTTCTGTCCAATTTGTAACAATCCTCTGCTTTCTTCCATCAAGCCACTCTTCTGTCCAATTTGTTAACTTGTCCGTTACACCTATAGACATATTTTTATAAGGCTGTTATTTGCTTTCTAAAAATCCAGATACACCAAATCTACACCATTACCCTTATCTACATAAGTAGTAACCTCTTCAAAGAATGTCAAATATATTGTAAAGCAGGATTTTCCCTTACCAAAACCATGGAGACTATCCAATAAAATTATAAACTTTGTTAAATGACTTTGCAAAGCATCTTTTACCAGACTTTCCTAGTATTTTCTCACAATTGAAGTCTAATAGGTCTGTAATTACTGAGACAATTTTTATCACATCTCTTTTTTTTTAAAAAAGAGCTACATTAGCTAACTTCCAATCCTCTGGTAACAGCCCACTATTCAAGGACTGAAAATATTTTTGTAGTAAGTGGTTTATAGATCCAGCCGTTAACCTCCTGGAATACCCTTGTGGAAATACTAATAAGAGTCTTATTTTTCTTTAAGCTTTTTATTTCTAACCATATCAGAATTATTGCAGTCATCTTGTTTGATTTCGTTTCCATCTATCAATTGTCCAAGATGTAGAATACTCCTTAAATCTTCGTCAGTAAAAACTAAAATAGAAGTAAAATTTAATGACCCAGCTATCTGATAGTCATCATATAAGAGCCTTCTTTTATCATCCCTCACGTATTCTACCACCATCTTAACATTTTGTTTTTTCTTAAATTATGTAAAGGAATCCTTACTGTTAATTTTACATTTTCAACCAACCTTTTCTAGTGCATCCTTTTTGATGTCCCAATTTTCTGTTTCACTGACTTTCTTGATATTGTATATTTTTTTGAATCTCCTGTCATAGTGGTCAATTTAAACTTCTTAAACTTGTGATTCTGTTCTTTCATTTTATCACTCAAACTCTTTGTGAGCCAGACTGGTTTTTACTTCCAACTACCATTTTATTTCTATAAGGAATATGTTTACCTTGAATGTTTAACATTTTATTTTTAAAAATTGTCCATGTTTGATCAGTGATTCCAAATAATTCAGCTGCCCAATTCACAACAGGTAATTCTTGACACATCCCATCAAAATTTACTTCTTTGAAAATCTGTAAATAAAATAATTTCTTATTTCCTGATGCAAAAGAACATTGAACCCAATACAACAATGATTGCTTGCATCTAGATTTTTCCCAATTTCTACTCTGTCATTTCTGTATTTGAAGTTAACAATAAATCTAAAATAGCATTGTTTTTATTGGTTTCTTGAAAAATTGGTGAAGGAAGCTATCTTGAACAGTTTCCAGAACCTTTCTCCCTCATAATGTGACTCTAGCATTTCCCAGTCAATATGTCTGAAATTAAAATCACACATAATTATGTCTTTATTAATAACTGATATCTTAACCTCATTGTAAAGTTTCTCACTAATCTCATCGGTATCTTGTGGTGATTTGTAACAAATTCTCAGTATTAGTTTTTTACTTTATATCCACTAACAGAAACCCAAATTGGTTCAATCTCTTTGGTATTTTCTTTAATATCCTCAACTTCTACACAGTGTAACTCACATTTTACTTATGAAACCACTCCTCCCTCTCTTTCATACTCTATTCCTATTGAACAGCCTGTAACCCCTTGTTTCAAAGAAACTTCTGTCATCAAAGTGATATATGTTTAACCATGTGTCATTTTTTCCCATTATATCAAAATCCTCACTCCCACAAATGCTTTAATGTCATCTATTTTATTTATTATACTTTCACTGTTTATGAATGCTGTTTTGTTTGTAGCTGGTGTGACATGTTTTATTGTTAATGTTGTGGTTAAGAACACTACTGTGTCTTTATGTGGTTCAGTGGGTTCTAACTGATTCTAAAAAGGTTTTAATAATGATCCAAGACCAACATGACACTATCTATACTGATTCTGTAAAGGTTTTAAGAATGATCAAAGACCAACATGACCCTAACTATACTGATTCTGCAAAGGTCTTAAGAATGATCAAAGACCAACATGACCATAACTGTACTGATTCTAAAGAGGTTTTAATAATGATCAAAGACAACATGACCTTAACTATATTGATTCTGTAAAGGTTTTAATAATGATCAAAGACAACATGACCTTAACTATATTGATTCTGTAAAGGTTTTAACAATGATCAAAGACCAACATGACCCTAACTCTACTGATTCTGTAAAGGTCTTAATAATAATCAAAGACCAACATCACCCTACTATACTGATTCTGCAAAGGTCTTAAGAATGATCAAAGACCAACATGACCCTAACTATATTGATTCTGTAAAGGTTTTAATAATGATCAAAGACCAACATGACCCTAACTCTACTGATTCTGTAAAGGTCTTAATAATAATCAAAGACCAACATCACCCTAACTATACTGATTCTGCAAAGGTCTTAAGAATGATCAAAGACCAACATGACCATAACTGTACTGATTCTAAAGAGGTTTTAATAATGATCAAAGACAACATGACCTTAACTATATTGATTCTGTAAAGGTTTTAATAATGATCAAAGACAACATGACCTTAACTATATTGATTCTGTAAAGGTTTTAACAATGATCAAAGACCAACATGACCCTAACTCTACTGATTCTGCAAAGGTCTTAATAATAATCAAAGACCAACATGACCCTAACTCTACTGATTCTGTAAAGGTCTTAATAATAATCAAAGACCAACATCACCCTACTATACTGATTCTGCAAAGGTCTTAAGAATGATCAAAGACCAACATGACCCTAACTATATTGATTCTGTAAAGGTTTTAATAATGATCAAAGACCAACATGACCCTAACTCTACTGATTCTGTAAAGGTCTTAATAATAATCAAAGACCAACATCACCCTAACTATACTGATTCTGCAAAGGTCTTAAGAATGATCAAAGACCAACATGACCATAACTGTACTGATTCTAAAGAGGTTTTAATAATGATCAAAGACAACATGACCTTAACTATATTGATTCTGTAAAGGTTTTAATAATGATCAAAGACAACATGACCTTAACTATATTGATTCTGTAAAGGTTTTAACAATGATCAAAGACCAACATGACCCTAACTATATTGATTCTGTAAAGGTTTTAATAATGATCAAAGACCAACATGACCCTAACTCTACTGATTCTGTAAAGGTCTTAATAATAATCAAAGACCAACATCACCCTAACTATACTGATTCTGCAAAGGTCTTAAGAATGATCAAAGACCAACATGACCATAACTGTACTGATTCTAAAGAGGTTTTAATAATGATCAAAGACAACATGACCTCAACTATATTGATTCTGTAAAGGTTTTAATAATGATCAAAGACAACATGACCTTAACTATATTGATTCTATAAAGGTTTTAATAATGATCAAAGACAACATGACCTTAACTATACTGATTCTATAAAGGTTTTAATAATGATCAAAGACCAACATGACCCTAACTATATTGATTCTGTAAAGGTTTTAATAATAATCAAAGACCAACATCACCCTAACTATACTGATTCTGCAAAGGTCTTAAGAATGATCAAAGACCAACATGACCCTAACTATATTGATTCTATAAAGGTTTTAATAATGATCAAAGACCAACATGACCCTAACTCTACTGATTCTGTAAAGGTTTTAATAATGATCAAAGACAACATGACCCTAACTCTACTGATTCTATAAAGGTTTAAATAATGATCAAAGACCAATATGACCATAACTGTACTGATTCTAAAGAGGTTTTAATAATGCTCAAAGACCAACATGACCCTAACTCTACTGATTCTGTAAAGGTTTTAATAATGATCAAAGACCAATATGACCTTAACTATACTGATTCTATAAAGGTTTAAATAATGATCAAAACCAACATGACCATAACTGTACTGATTCTATAAAGGTTTTAATAATGATCAAAGACCAACATGACCCTAACTATATTGATTCTATAAAGGTTTTAATAATGATCAAAGACCAACATGACCCTAACTCTACTGATTCTATAAAGGTTTTAATAATGATCAAAGACCAACACGACCCTAACTATACTGATTCTATAAAGGTTTTAATAATGATCAAAGACAACATGACCCTAACTCTACTGATTCTGTAAAGGTTTTAATTATGATCAAAGACCAACATGACCCTAACTATACTGATTCTGTAAAGGTTTTAATAATGATCAAAGACCAACATGACCATAACTATACTGATTCTATAAAGGTTTTAATAATGATCAAAGACCAACATGACCCTAACTCTACTGATTCTATAAAGGTTTTAATAATGATCAAAGACCAACATGACCCTAACTATATTGATTCTGTAAAGGTTTTAATAATAATCAAAG
Source organism: Tachypleus tridentatus (assembly GCF_004210375.1). Lineage (NCBI taxonomy): Eukaryota > Metazoa > Arthropoda > Merostomata > Xiphosura > Limulidae > Tachypleus > Tachypleus tridentatus. The sequence continues at coordinate 28,832,099 of NC_134828.1, read as the reverse complement.
ACCAACATGACCCTAACTATACTGATTCTATAAAGGTTTTAATAATGATCAAAGACCAACATGACCTTAACTATATTGATTCTGTAAAGGTTTTAATAATGATCAAAGACAACATGACCTTAACTCTACTGATTCTATAAAGGTTTTAATAATGATCAAAGACCAACATCACCCTAACTATACTGATTCTGCAAAGGTCTTAAGAATGATCAAAGACCAACATGACCATAACTATACTGATTCTATAAAGGTTTTAATAATGATCAAAGACAACATGACCATAACTATACTGATTCTATAAAGGTTTTAATAATGATCACAGACCAACATGACCCTAACTATATTGATTCTATAAAGGTTTTAATAATGATCAATGACCAACATGACCCTAACTCTACTGATTCTATAAAGGTTTTAATAATGATCAAAGACCAACATGACCTTAACTATACTGATTCTGTAAAGGTCTTAATAATGATCAAAGACCAACGTGACCATAACTATACTGATTCTGTAAAGGTTTTAATAATGATCAAAGACAACATGACCTTAACTATATTGATTCTATAAAGGTTTTAATAATGATCAAAGACCAACATGACCCTAACTCTACTGATTCTATAAAGGTTTTAATAATGATCAAAGACAACATGACCCTAACTATACTGATTCTGTAAAGGTTTTAATAATGATCAAAGACAACATGACCATAACTATACTGATTCTATAAAGGTTTTAATAATGATCACAGACCAACATGACCCTAACTATATTGATTCTATAAAGGTTTTAATAATGATCAAAGACCAACATGACCCTAACTCTACTGATTCTATAAAGGTTTTAATAATGATCAAAGACCAACATGACCTTAACTATACTGATTCTGTAAAGGTCTTAATAATGATCAAAGACCAACATGACCCTAACTATACTGATTCTATAAAGGTTTTAATAATGATCAAAGACCAACATGACCTTAACTATATTGATTCTGTAAAGGTTTTAATAATGATCAAAGACAACATGACCTTAACTCTACTGATTCTATAAAGGTTTTAATAATGATCAAAGACCAACATCACCCTAACTATACTGATTCTGCAAAGGTCTTAAGAATGATCAAAGACCAACATGACCATAACTATACTGATTCTATAAAGGTTTTAATAATGATCAAAGACAACATGACCATAACTATACTGATTCTATAAAGGTTTTAATAATGATCACAGACCAACATGACCCTAACTATATTGATTCTATAAAGGTTTTAATAATGATCAAAGACCAACATGACCCTAACTCTACTGATTCTATAAAGGTTTTAATAATGATCAAAGACCAACATGACCTTAACTATACTGATTCTGTAAAGGTCTTAATAATGATCAAAGACCAACGTGACCATAACTATACTGATTCTGTAAAGGTTTTAATAATGATCAAAGACAACATGACCTTAACTATATTGATTCTATAAAGGTTTTAATAATGATCAAAGACCAACATGACCCTAACTCTACTGATTCTATAAAGGTTTTAATAATGATCAAAGACAACATGACCCTAACTATACTGATTCTGTAAAGGTTTTAATAATGATCAAAGACCAACGTAACCATAACTATACTGATTCTGTAAAGGTTTTAATAATGATCAAAGACAACATGACCATAACTATACTGATTCTATAAAGGTTTTAATAATGATCACAGACCAACATGACCCTAACTATATTGATTCTATAAAGGTTTTAATAATGATCAAAGACCAACATGACCCTAACTCTACTGATTCTATAAAGGTTTTAATAATGATCAAAGACCAACATGACCTTAACTATACTGATTCTGTAAAGGTCTTAATAATGATCAAAGACCAACGTGACCATAACTATACTGATTCTGTAAAGGTTTTAATAATGATCAAAGACAACATGACCTTAACTATATTGATTCTATAAAGGTTTTAATAATGATCAAAGACCAACATGACCCTAACTCTACTGATTCTATAAAGGTTTTAATAATGATCAAAGACAACATGACCCTAACTATACTGATTCTGTAAAGGTTTTAATAATGATCAAAGACCAACGTGACCATAACTATACTGATTCTGTAAAGGTCTTAATAATGATCAAAGACAACATGACCTTAACTATATTGATTCTGTAAAGGTTTTAATAATGATCAAAAACCAACATGACCCTAACTCTACTGATTCTATAAAGGTTTTAATAATGATCAAAGACAACATGACCCTAACTATACTGATTCTGTAAAGGTTTTAATAATGATCAAAGACCAACGTGACCATAACTATACTGATTCTATAAAGGTTTTAATAATGATCAAAGACAACATGACCATAACTATACTGATTCTATAAAGGTTTTAATAATGATCAAAGACCAACATGACCTTAACTATATTGATTCTATAAAGGTTTTAATAATGATCAAAGACCAACATGACCCTAACTCTACTGATTCTATAAAGGTTTTAATAATGATCAAAGACAACATGACCCTAACTATACTGATTCTGTAAAGGTTTTAATAATGATCAAAGACCAACATGACCTTAACTATATTGATTCTGTAAAGGTTTTAATAATGATCAAAGACCAACATGACCCTAACTCTACTGATTCTATAAAGGTTTTAATAATGATCAAAGACAACATGACCCTAACTATACTGATTCTGTAAAGGTTTTAATAATGATCAAAGACCAACGTGACCTTAACTATACTGATTCTGTAAAGGTTTTAATAATGATCAAAGACCAACATGACCTTAACTCTACTGATTCTATAAAGGTTTTAATAATGATCAAAGACAACATGACCATAACTGTACTGATTCTAAAGAGGTTTTAATAATGATCAAAGACCAACATGACCCTAACTCTACTGATTCAATAAATGTTTTAACAATGATCAAAGACAACATGACCCTAACTATACTGATTCTATAAAGGTTTTAATAATGATCAAAGACCAACATGACCCTAACTCTACTGATTCTGTAAAGGTTTTAATATTGATCAAAGACCAATATGACCATAACTGTACTGATTTTATAAATCGTTTAATAATCATCTGTAACAGTATCACTGTTCTATGTGAATTTCTTAACAATAGATAGTGTAGTGGAATTTTACAGCTCAAATCTCATGAATATGTAACGAACACATCTGTCACTCTAAACTTACCGTTAATTTAGATACAGTAAAGAAAATAATTATTATTCGACAAGTTGAAAATTGTTTTTTTTATTTAACTTTAAATTAATAGCTCTAGATAAAATTACTCATTCTAGTTCAGTTATTTTACATCGAGTAAATATTACTTTTGTTGAGAAAGAAAGAGATGAAACCACACATTTCTGATCCCTTCTCAACTGCTAAAATATTTTCATTTCAAAATTACAAACATACGTAATACAAATATCTGGAGACAAGTATTACGGTTTTCACTAAGCTTATGGTAAGTCTTAACAACGTGGTGAACATGTCTGAAAATTGCTATAGTGCTTTTGACGGCAGTAAAGCAAAATCTGCTGAATAATTCAGTAGTGTTCAGGCGAATGGCATGAAGTTCTGAACAGTACTCTTCAGTTTTCTCGAAAACTGTTAATACTGCTGAATAATATTGTTTTGTGAAGGCAGACTCCTATGAATAGTTGAATAATGGTCTAGGTTTCACGAAGATAGACGCAAGAGAACACTTGTTTGTTTGTTTTTGAATTTCGCACAAAGCTACTCGAGGGCTATCTGTGCTAGCCGTCTCTAATTTAGCAGTGTGAGACTAGAGGGAAGGCAGCTAGTCATCACCACCCACCGCCATCTCTTGGGCTACTCTTTTACCAACGAATAGTGCGATTGACCGTCACAGTATAACGCCCCCACGGCTTAAAGGGCGAGCATATTTGGCGCAACGGGGATGCGAACCCGTGACCCTCGGATTACGAGTCGCACGCCTTAACGCGCTTGGCCATGCCGGGCCAAGAGAACACTACTAAAGGATTTGTGTATATAATATTACAGGTTTTACGGAGAATTGTTGTAATGTGGCAGAATTACTGGTCACTGCTTTAAATGTAAGAAAACAGTTTAGGAAGAATTACTAAACAGTTCTAAAGAACGATAGACAAAACTGTAAAAAAAACAATTCATTACCGAAGAAAAATATTCGAAACAGAAGAAAAATATCTGGTTCATGAGCTCTAAGAAACATTCTCTTTGTGTGGTTATTAATGCCGAGCTTTGTACAGGGATACTGTATGTCATTTTACGGTTTCAAATCTTTCTGTCAGAAAGAAGACAGTAGGTGTTCTTGTAGGTTATCACGTGCTGGCCTTTGCTCATTGCTGAAGTAGTTCATGTTTTATCAATTCAAATAACAGTAGTTTTACCAAACTACCCGCGAACTATGGAGAAGTCTTCCTGGAAGCTCACACAGCGCTTTCTGCTTACACTGTACCAGATAACACAAACATTAAACAAAATATGTCAATATGAGCCCTAACATTCTGTTAAACTACCGCGAAATAACTTTGCTAAACTATATCGAAAATTTGGGGATGGCACGTGTTATTTTTGGTGCTACGGTGAGGCACCTATAGGCTATAAGATGTCAGACCAAATTATTGAGATAAACTGGCTAATGTTGACTACTTGGTTTACTCATCGGCTAAAGTTGACTGTTGTGTACTGATCGGCTAGCTTTAACTGTGTGGTGTACCGACCGGCTGATGTTGACTATGTGGTAATACTGTCTGTCTCATAGTTACTGTTGTGTAATACTGTCTGTCTCATAGTTACTGTTGTGTAATACTGTCTGTCTCATAGTTACTGTTGTTGTGTAATACTGTCTCTGTCTCATAGTTACTGTTGTTGTGTAATACTGTCTCTGTCTCATAGTAATTGTTATCGTGTAAAACTGTTACTGTTTCACAGTTACTTTTGCCATGTAAAACTGTGTTTGTCTCATAGTTACTGTTATGTAATACTGTATGTCTCATAGTCACTGTTGTTGTGTAATACTGTGTGTCTCATAGTTACTGTTGTTGTGTAATACTGTGTGTCTCATAGTTACTGTTGTTGTGTAATACTGTCTGTCTCATAGTTACTGTTGTGTAATACTGTCTGTCTCATAGTTACTGTTGTTGTGTAATACTGTTTGTTTCATAGTTAATGTTGTGTAATACTGTCTGTCTCATAGTTACTGTTGTTGTGTAATACTGTCTGTCTCATAGTTACTATTGTTGTGTAATACTGTCTGTCTCATAGTTACTGTTGTTGTGTAATACTGTTTGTTTCATAGTTAATGTTGTGTAATACTGTCTGTCTCATAGTTACTATTGTGTAATACTGTCTGTCTCATAATTACTATTGTTGTGTAATACTGTTTGTTTCATAGTTAATGTTGTGTAATACTGTCTGTCTCATAGTTACTGTTGTGTAATGCTGTCTGTTTCATGGCTACTGTTGTTGTGTAATATTGTCTTATAGTTACTATTGTTGTGTAATACTGTCTATCTCATAGTTACTATTGTTGTGTAAGACTGTCTGTCCCATAGTTACTGTTGTGTAATACTATCTGTTTCATAGCTACTGTTGTGTAATATTGTCTGTCTCATAGTTACTGTTGTGTAATACTGTGTGTTTCATAGTTAATGTTGTGTAATACTGTCTGTCTCATAGTTACTGTTGTGTAATACTGTGTGTTTCATAGTTAATGTTGTGTAATACTGTCTGTCTCATATTTACTTTATATCTTCCATAATTAGAATTTTAGTTTTATGAAAATAGAATGATTGATGAATGGACAAGTGATATGATATTTAAGGTAGAAAGTTTTTTGTTTGCATTTAAAGTTTCTTCATTTGGATTGTAACTAACGGTAATGTCTACATTAATTTATTTCTCACGAAAACATTCAATAATTTAAGGATTTTGCTCAAAATCTTCAATTAGTTTCTTTATGAAACTCCATAGACTTTAATATCGTGCTAACTTTACCAAAAGATAGGCCTAGTTTTCACCTTGTGTGACTTCACATCGTTTAACTATAGGAATATCGTTCCCTGAAAACGCAGTAACCTGTTGGCTCGAGAAGCTGTTATTCTTTCAAAGTCAGAAAATCACCATGAAGAAACAAATACGTATAAGTTAACAATACTCTGTATTTCGATGAAACACTGTTTAGCCGTATAGAAAGTTTTCCTCTAATGTATGACCAACCGTTTGTGATCTTATGGATTAAAGCAAAGTCAGAATATTAACAAAAAAACGTGAGTTTTGCACTAAATGTTTGTATGTCGTGACAAAAACATCACAAATACCATGTCACAAACAGTAGCAATGAAAACCGTGTATATAATCACCAAGAACATCGAATATATATATATCTGAGTTCGATAGCCTCATTCTCAGTTGTGTATCTGAAGTAAACTCGGTTTACTGGTTTCATTATCCTTATGTAGAACTTGAGAGAGAGCCTTTAGAAAAACGCTTTTTCTGTTGTTACCTCTAACTTACTAGTTGAATGGCGGATTGTCTATTGTTGCCGCTAATATACCACATTAATGGCAGGATTTCTATTGTTTCTCTCTAACCTACCAGTTTAATGGTATGTGTTATATTATTGCTAACATACTAGTTTAAATATAGGTTTGTTCTGTCGTCGCCGCTAACATAGCAGTTTAATGGTATGTTTTATATTATTGCCGCCCCCCGCTAGTACAGCGGTATGTTTTTGAATTTACAACGCTTAAATCAGGGGTTCGATTCTCCTCGGTGGGCTCAGCAGATAGCCCGATGTGGCATTGCTGTAAAGAAAACACACATTATATTATTGCTAACATACTAGTTTAATTGTAGATTTGTTCTGTCGTCGCCGCTAACATAGCAGTTTAACTGCAGTTTATTTGGTTTTTTTGTCATTGCTGCTAACTTGCTAATGTAATGGCAGATTTTCTATTATTTTCCCCAATATGCCAGTTTAATTACATGTTTTATACTGTTTTTCCTAACGTACTAGTTTAATTACATGTTTTATACTGTTTCCCCTAACGTACTAGTTTAATTACATTTTATACTGTTTCCCCTAACGTACCAGTTTAATTACATGTTTTATACTGTTTTTCCTAACGACCAGTTTAATTACATGTTTTATTCTGTTTCCCCTAGCGTACTAGTTTAATTACGTTTTATACTGTTTTCCCCAACGTACAAGTTTAATTACGTTTTATACTGTTTCTCCTAACGTACCAGTTTAATTACATATTTTATGCTGTTTCCCCAAACGTACTAGTTTAATTACGTTTTATACTGTTTCCCCTAACGTACCAGTTTAATTACATATTTTATACTGTTTCCCCTAACGTACTGGTTTAATTACGTTTTATACTGTTTCCCCTAACGTACCAGTTTAATTACATGTTTTATACTGTTTTCCCTAACGTACCAGTTTAATTACATGTGTTATACTGTTTCCCCTAACGTACCAGTTTAATTACATGTGTTATACTGTTTCCCCTAACGTACCAGTTTAATTACATGTGTTATACTGTTTCCCCTAACGTGCCAGTTTAATTACATGTTTTATACTGTTTCCCCAAACGTACCAGTTTAATTACATGTTTTATACTATTTCCCCTAACGTACTAGTTTAATTACATGTTTTATACTGTTTCCCCTAACGTACCAGTTTCATTACATGTTTTATACTGTTTCCCCTAACGTACCAGTTTAATTACATGTGTTATACTGTTTCCGCTAACGTACCAGTTTAATTACATGTTTTATACTGTTTCCCCTAACGTACCAGTTTAATTACATGTGTTATACTGTTTCCCCTAACGTACCAGTTTAATGGCAAGTTGTCTATCGTTGCCGCTAACATACTACTTTAATGGCGGGTTTTCTATTGTAGCCACTAATATACGTGTTTAATGGGAGGATTTTTTTATTGTTTCTAATATACTGGTTTAATAGCAGGTTTTGTTGCTGTTGATGCTAACATCATAGTTTAATAGCGGGTTATCTATTGTTGCTGTTAATATACCGGTTTAATTGCAGGTTTTCTGTTGTTGAGGATATTTTACTAGATTAACAGTAAGTTTTCTGTTGTTGCTAACATACTACATTAGTGGTCAATTTTCTGTTATTGCCGATAATACACTAGTTTAATTGCGTGTTTTCTATTGTTGCTAGTATACTAATTTAATGGTAGGTTCTGTTATTGTTTAAGGGCGGATTGTCTATTGTTACCGCTAATACTCGTGTTTAATTGTAGGTCTTAAATTATTGTTAATATATTTCTTTAAATGAAGGTTTTTTATTGTTAACACTAACTTATCACTTTGTTAGCAAGTTTTCTATTGTTGCTGCTAAATTATGCCTGTTTAATGGCAGATTTTTTATTGTTGATTCTAACATTCTAATTCAATAGGAGGTTTTAGTGTTATTGCTAAACATATTAATTTATTGTTAGGTCTAGCAACTAACTGTGTAACTTACATATAAGGAACATTTTATCTGTAGACTTAAAAGTATTATACCTTGTCAGGCTTGGCAACTAAGTGTATGAGTTCCATCTAAGGAACAATTGAAAATGTTTGTATAAAATCTGGATTATATTTCATTAAATCTACATTCCGTAAAAATTGATTTTGTAGTGTGAGAAGTGAACTAACAGTTTACTGTTGTAATATTGGAATAGTACTGTTTTTGTAGTGTGAGAAGTGAACTAACAGTTTACTGTTGTAATATTGGAATAGTACTGTTTTTGTATTGTGAGAAGTGAACTAACAGTTTACTGTTTTTGTAGTGTGAGAAGTGAACTAACAGTTTACTGTTGTAATATTGGAATAGTACTTTTTGTAGTGTGAGAAGTGAACTCACAGTTTACTGTTGTAATATTGGAATAGTACTGTTTTTGTAGTGTGAAAAGTGAAATAACAATTTACTGTTGTAATACTGAAATAGTACTGTTTTTGTAGTGTGAAAAGTCAACTAACAATTTACTGTTGTAATATTGGAATAGTACTGTTTTTGTAGTGTGAGAAGTGAACTAACAGTTTACTGTTGTAATATTGGAATAGTACTGTTTTTTTAGTGTGAGAAGTGAACTAACAGTTTACTGTTGTAATATTGGAGTAGTACTGTTTTTGTAGTGTGAGAAGTGAACTAACAGTTTACTGTTGTAATATTGGAATGGTACTGTTTTAGTAGTGTGAGATGTGAACTCACAGTTTACTGTTGTAATATTGGAATAGTACTGTTTTTGTAGTGTGAGAAGTGAACTAACAATTTACTGTTGTAATATTGGAATAGTACTGTTTTTGTAGTGTGAGAAGTGAACTAACAGTTTACTGTTGTAATATTGGAGTAGTACTGTTTTTGTAGTGTGAGAAGTGAACTAACAGTTTACTGTTGTAATATTGGAATAGTACTTTTTGTAGTGTGTGAAGTGAACTCACACTTTACTGTTGTAATATTGGAGTAGTACTGTTTTTGTAGTGTGAGAAGTGAACTAACAGTTTACTGTTGTAATATTGGAGTAGTACTGTTTTTGTAGTGTGAGAAGTGAACTAACAGTTTACTGTTGTAATATTGGAGTAGTACTGTTTTTGTAGTGTGAGAAGTGAACTAACAGTTTACTGTTGTAATATTGGAGTTGTACTGTTTTTGTAGTGTGAGAAGTGAACTAACAGTTTACTGTTGTAATATTGGAATAGTACTGTTTTTGTAGTGTGAGAAGTGAACTAACAGTTTACTGTTGTAATATATGAATAGTACTGTTTTTGAAGTGTGAGAAGTGAACTAAGAGTTTATTGTTGTAGTATTGGAATAGTAATGTTTTTCTAGTGTGAGAAGTGAACTAACAGTTTACTGTTGTAATATTGGAATAGTACTGTTTTTGTAGTGTGAGAAGTGAACTAACAGTTTACTGTTGTAATATTGGAATAGTACTGTTTTTGTAGTGTGAGAAGTGAACTAACAGTTTACTGTTGTAATATTGGTTGGAGTAGTACTGTTTTTGTAGTGTGAGAAGTGAACTAACAGTTTACTGTTGTAATATTGGAATAGTACTGTTTTTGTAGTGTGACAAGTGAGCTCACAGTTTACTGTTGTAATATTGAAGTAGTACTGTTTTTGTAGTGTGAGAAGTGAACTAACAGTTTACTGTTGTAATATTGGAATAGTACTGTTTTTGTGGTGTGAGAAGTGAACTAACAGTTTACTGTTGTAATATTGGAGTAGTACTGTTTTTGTAGTGTGAGAAGTGAACTAACAGTTTACTGTTGTAATATTGGAATAGTACTGTTTTTGTAGTGTGAGAAGTGAACTAACAGTTTACTATTGTAATATTGGAATAGTACTGTTTTTGTAGTGTGAGAAGTGAACTAACAGTTTACTGTTGTAATATATGAATAGTACTGTTTTTGAAGTGTGAGAAGTGAACTAACAGTTTACTGTTGTAATATTGGAGTAGTACTGTTTTTGTAGTGTGAGAAGTGAACTAACAGTTTACTGTTGTAATAGTGGAATAGTACTGTTTTTGTAGTATGAGAAGTGAACTCACAGTTTACTGTTGTGATATTGTAATAGTACTGTTTTTGTAGTGTGAGAAGTGAACTCACAGTTCACTGTTGTAATGTTGGAATAGTACTGTTTTTACATTTAATTTGATCTTCATGCGCGTGACTAGTTTCAGCTACAACAAGGATGAAAGAAAATCTATTCATGTTTTAATTGTGATATACTACGGTTCATCATAGTTTCTATAGTTTTATGTTTTAATTGTAATATACTACGATTAATCATAGTTTCTAGAGTTGCATTAAAACTTTGTTAGCATCGCCCATTACCGTTGTTTCAAACCTTGGAAAGAAAAATGAAAAATTCTAGAATGTAGAAACTTTTTAAAAATTAAGTTACTGTGTGTTTTAACGTATTAAACATGATATTCTGCCTTCTAAACAGTTCTACATTTAAAATCAACAGTATAAGTTATTTGTTTATAAAAACATACGCCTTAAATTCACACTGTTTACGTGAAATTTTCCAACTTTACCAGTTAGTTTGACATAATTAAAAAATGATTTTGTTTTTGAACTACTTACTTGTAGATAATGTTACATATTATAATTTATTTCAGATGAGTCTCCGATTTATTACGTTACGTATGTTAACATATTACTATTTCAAATATTCGGAAATTTGAATTTTGAAGTTAATTAACTCGTAAACATGCACCACATTTATGGTATTTGCCAACAAGATTGATACACACAATTTTCCTTTTTAAACACAAAAGGCTCCTCTCTAGTACAGTGGTAAGTCTACGGATTTACAACGCTAAAATCAGGGGTTCGATTCCCCTCTGTGGGCTTAGCAGATAGCCGATGTGGCTTTGCTATAAGAAAACACATAAACATAAAAATATTTTAATATGAAAACAATACAATCCATAATAACAGTTATTACTTATAGTTGCTACAAATGATGATTTATGTACAAGTTTTCTATATTACAGACAATACTGATTCTTTTATTTGGTTTAGAACTGAATATTTTATCGACGATCCAGGTCCACGACGAGCAAATTAATTCTGAGTTGATGTTGTCACATACACCTCGCTTAAGCTAGCTAGCTGTCGTTTTTTGATTGGCCTCACACCGCTTACAAGTTCACTTCTTACCAAGGAAGATATTTAATGTCCTCGTAGAAATAATAACGTCCGAAGAAATACACTGAAGTTGAACGGTTTGTAATGTTTGAAATCTATAAACGTTCCTGGTCAAACTCTGTAGTTTTTTTATTAATAGGCGTTAGTTACATTTATAGCTTCCGAAGCCTAGAGCAAAGTGACTGTACCTGACGAATAATAATACTAATCTGTCTCTCGGCTAGCCGCTTTTGTATGAATCACACGAGTCTGTAGAAATTTTAACAATGTTCTAGTAGGCTTTCGTAAAACAAATATTGTTGATTTTTATTCTCAAGAACATTCTATAAATTACGAGAATATGCGGAACTTGTGCAATACACCGTCAGTAATATATGTCACATGCAAAAATAAAAACTGTAATGAAACAAGTGTAGACACTAAAATAAACGTGTAACGATAAATCCGTTACAATAAGCATCCCCCCACTAGTGGCACAGTAGTATGTATGCGGACTTATGCCACAAAAAATTGTTTTTCGCAACCGTGGTGGGCAGCGCACAATGTAATTTTGTACTTAAAACAAACAAACATAAGCTTTTAATGTTAACAAACAACATTAGATTTTGATTTAATTTCAAAAATCATATTAAAATATACATCAGTATAAGTGTTAGAATTCCAAGTAAATTCTCATATAGAATAATTTATAACTTTTCGTTCGTGATCGTCTGCAATATAAATATTAGGCTTAATCCTCCTGAGACGTCATTAAACTGTTGAACCTGTACTAGATTCCTCGTTCGTATTAGTCTAAATGTTCATCACAGTTTTGTCACTAAGGGCTTTTACAAAAGTTGTCTTTACAAATGCAAGAACTGATAACAGTTTTTTATTTAAAATAACAAAATTATTTTAACCAGTAAAGAAATATTGTATTTAACATCTTTACTCTTGCAACATCTGTAATCAGTCGCGAGTTGTGCGGGGAGTGTCAGTAAACATCTCGAACCAAATATGGGTTGTGTAGGGAGTATAAGCAAATACTAGTAACCAAATGTGAGTTGTGTAGGGAATGCTTGTAAATATTTATAACCAGACCTGGGTTGATGGAGTGTCAGTAGCTATCTGTAAACAAGCTTGGATTATGGATTCTAAACTGGAACTACTAATTACTTAGTCTTAACCAGGACAACATTCTACATCAGAAGTACTGATTACTTTGTCTCAACATGGACAACATTCTACATCAGAACTACTGATTACTTTGTCTCAACCTGGACAACATTCTAAACCAGAACTACTGATTACTTTGTCTCAACCTGGACAACATTCTACATCAGAACTACTGATTACTTTGTCTCAACCTGGACAACATTCTACATCAGAACTACTGATTACTTTGTCTCAACCTGGACAACATTCTACATCAGAACTACTGATTACTTTTTCTCAACCTGGACAACATTCTACATCAGAACTACTGATTACTTTGTCTCAACTTGGATAACATTCTACATCAGAACTACTGATTACTTTGTCTCAACCTGGACAACATTCTACATCAGAACTACTGATTACTTTGTCACAACCTGGACAACATTCTACATCAGAAGTACTGATTACTTTGTCTCAACTTGGACAACATTCTACATCAGAAGTACTGATTACTTTGTCTCAACCTGGACAACATTCTACATCAGAACTACTGATTACTTTGTCACAACCTGGACAACATTCTACATCAGAACTACTGATTACTTTGTCACAACCTGGACAACATTCTACATCAGAACTACTGATTACTTTGTCTCAACCTGGACAACATTCTACATCAGAACTACTGATTACTTTGTCACAACCTGGACAACATTCTACATCAGAACTACTGATTACTTTGTCACAACCTGGACAACATTCTACATCAGAACTACTGATTACTTTGTCACAACCTGGACAACATTCTACATCAGAACTACTGATTACTTTGTCTCAACCTGGACAACATTCTACATCAGAACTACTGATTACTTTGTCTCAACCTGGACAACATTTTAAACCAGAAGTGCTTTCAGTTCAAAACTGGAAGTTTTCTATTACACAGTTATTAGTTGTAGACTTCTGATAAAATATTATTTGTTTGTAATATCTAAGATACAGACATTACTATACGTTTTCCAAAACGTTTTGTGAGCTTTACGCAAGTGCTACCACATATATTGAAGACTTCACATATACCTTTGCTTTTACCTTATATCTATTTTTCCTTCATTTTATGGATTTTCATCCTTTCAACAGATAACTTGAGTAACATAAAAGGTTACATTGTCCTATTTTAAAAGTTCTAACGTTCTTTTTCTTCCAAAAGGCCGCCTTACCAGAACAGTCTGTTCGCCTCCTGGGAAGTGTTCCTGCAAGAAGTTGAAGTGGACTCTCAGGTTTGTGTGCTTTTTTTGTTTCCAAGAATGGTTCCTCGTAAATAAACGTAGATTGTAGCAAGTTAGAACTTCATATTTCACTTAATGTTTTAGAAATATATCGTTATATTAGAACAGTAAAAGAACCTGTTCGAAGTTATACAAAACCGTATTTGTCATATATATGGATATTTCATTTAAGTTCATTTCTTTCTGGCTAGGTGGTTAAGGCATTCGACTCGTAATCCGAGGGTCATGGGTTCGAATTCTCATCACACCAAACATGCTCGCCCTTTCATCCATGGGTGGGTTATAATGTGACAGTCAGTCCCACTATTCGTTGGTAAAAGAGTAGCCCAAGAGTTGGCAGTAGGTGGTAATGACTAGCTGTCTTCCACTGGTAAATTAGGGACGGCTAGCGCAGATAGCCCTCGTGTAACTTTGCGCGAAATTCAAACCAAACCCAAAACTTTCGCTTTATAATGAAACTTCAAATTCAATATTTTACTTTATTTTGCTAAGAAATCTCCAGTTTCCTTAAAATCGAGAGAGTCTCTCTCTGTTTGTAACGATCTTTTGGTTAAAATATTTAGTTCACTCATAATACTTCAGTTTTCTTAAACTCGAGAGAATCCGTTTCAGTTTCTAATGAAATTTCAGTTACAATATTTTACTGTTTTTTTTTCTAAGAAATCCTTAGTTTTCTTAAACTCGAGAGAATCCGTTTCAGTTTCTAATGAAATTTCAGTTACAATATTTTACTGTTTTTTTTTTTCTAAGAAATCCTTAGTTTTCTTAAACTCGAGAGAATCTGTTTGTAATGACACGTAGGTTCACGGAGACATCGCTCGCAGTCTTGGTAGACAAGTTGGAATGACGTTATTAGAAAAGACCTTCCATAGAAAAATCCAGTCTAGGAAGATCTTTTTACACCGAGAGAGTTTTGAAACTGTTCTCAGTAAAGCAGAAAATCTTCTAAGTAAGGTGAGTTTTCTTTCCAGGAGTTGAAGGAAAAGTAAAAATCGATTTACTTTATTTTAAAGGAGCCTGGAGAAAGCATGTTCACTCCTGACCTTAGTTACATTATAGTAGATCAAGGGTTCTTAGAATTTTTATCATTCGTAATGATTGAATTCGTAAATTGTGTGCAATTGTGTCCTTGAGATACAAAGAGAATTAGTTTCTTTGTTAGTCTGTTAAGTCTTT